>NC_135751.1:43107500-43110000 GCF_041903045.1 Epinephelus lanceolatus
CGTCCTGATCCAGCTGTGAACTTTCACCTTCATTAAAACAGATTAAAGTGTTTTCAAAGCTCCAGAGTGTCAGATTAAATCTGATCTGATGTTTGTGTTCTGGTTCCCTCAGAATGAGCTGTTTATATCTACACAGGGAGCAGGTCCTTGTCTACAGAGATCACCATGTTGCACCGCCATGTTTCTACAGTAGCCCAGAATGGACAAACCAAACACTGACTCTAGATAGAGACATTCATTCACCGTGGTTCTCGTACACCAAGTGTAGACGACCTGCGACTCTTTAGCTCCTCTCCTGTGTCTCTCTGCGGCTTTGACAATAAAATTAAATGGAAATACTTAAAAGTTATTTTTCGTTTTAATTTTTATTAATTATTGTCATAGCCCTGAAGTGATTCTCACATTTTCCAGCTGTATGAATGTGTAGCCTACACACTGTATTAAGAGAGTGTTTTAACACCTCCTCAGCTGTGTGTGTCGTACGTCTGCGGTCTGGCGCCTTTTCATAAAATCTGCCGAATCTCAATAGTGATGGCTCGTCCTGAGTCTCCTCAGTGAGGCCATTGATCCCAAATCCAAAACAGAAAATAAAGATCTTCATAGATTTGTTTGCTGTCACCACCATCGCTGCAAAGTTTCAGCACCACGAATCATCAGCAGCTCACTGCAGAGGAGCTGCTTCGCTGTAAAACACACGAGTGAATGCAAATATGTTTTGTGGCTGCACACAGATTGATAGTAAACCTGACTCCTGACCTACACGCTCTGCACATGGGACAAGTTTCAGTTCTTCAAACTGGACCTTTAACAGTTTATAAAACAGGTAAAGTCTCTGTGAGAGTCGCAGATCTTTTTTACAAGTTTATTGATTTCCAAATTTATTTCACATATTTTACATTTAGCATTATGTGCATCAGACTGAATATGAACCATGTTGTCAGTCTGAGGGACGGTAGATATTAACTGTGTAATAACAGCTGATCACTGTCCACAGTGTTCTGACACATAACAAACATTATTTGGATAAATCGATCACAAACTTGAAATCTAAAAAACCCTGAACTTTACTGAGAGACTCAGGAACAGACTGAACAGAAGTGATAACACTTGTGGTCCCAAAGTCTCTGCCGCTGTCTGCGGTCGATGTGAAAGGCATGCTGGGATATTTGTTGACAGTCACCTCCCACAGTATCCTGATGAGACGTCAGCTCATTCAGACTGCACCTGTGTAGATCTGTATTTAATTATAAAACATAAAATTTTCAATTATTATATTTTGTATTCAGAACAAAACCAGTTCATCGCTGATGCTGTCGGATGAATCCAAGTTTTATGGCTCCAGAGGCGTTTTGTGTCCAGGTTGTCCGTCTGTCCGTCCGTACATCCGTCCTGTCCTTGTGAACACGACATCTCAAGAACACTTCAAGGACGTTTCTTCAAATTCGACACAAACTTGGACAGAAAATTTTGATTGATCAGCATTTAGTGGTCGCAGGTCAAAGGTCAGTGTGACCTCACATAACTGAAGAATTCAGACACTAGTTCTGACCAAACTTGACACAAATGTCTAACAGGAAAAAATAATGAAGGTCTAATCTTGAAACTGTGCTGATTGTATAGATCTTCTGTTTCACAGTCGTGACCTTGATAGCAGCTTCTGTCTTGTATCCAACGCCTGCTCCTGTTGTTATTACTCCTGACTCTGGAGTCCAGACCAGGTGACGCTCGCTCTGCCAGAAGGATTCTGTTAGTTCAGCTGCTTCATCAAACATCAGGTCTTATTTCTGACATGACTCTGTAGATCGACCGTCAGTGATTGGAGCGCCGTCTGATGGAGACTCTGTGGATTATAGACAGGTTTAAGGGCGGTGCAGCAGAATGGGGTCTACAGGAAACTGGTCAAGTGTCAAACAACATGTAGAAGGTACATGAACAGAGTCTTTCACAAACATGGAGGAAGTCTAACCAAACAGTCGTTTAAACACATCTATCCATCGTTCAGTGATGTCTGGTGATGAGGTCATTATTGTGTTGTCGACAGTGCAGGCGTACTGTGTCCTCAGATAGTCCCGGTCAAACTTCCTCCCAGCAGACTGATCACCCAGACAGGCGATGAGATGGACGGTGGCTTGAAACCTGGAGAAGAAGAGCACCAGCGACAGGGCCAGAGTGACGACAGAGAACGAGACACTTCCTGCTGGGAGGACGTACGGGATGACGATGCGGTTTCTCTCCGGTTCACCATATTTCTTTGAGAGAGACTGGAAACCTTCCCAGAAACCATCCTGTGGTGTGAGAGGACTGAGCGTGATGTTGGGGATCATTTGGTCTCCAGCCTTCTTCAGGGAGTTCCAGTGATCGGGCAGATTCATGGGCTGATGCTTCTCCTTGGGAATCTGACAGCCGTCTTTTGTGTTACAGGTAAAGACTCGGTGCTGTGGCTTTATGCGTCCTGTAGCAACACTGTACGCTACATTAGCATCCATGGTGCAGTTCCAGG
>NC_135751.1:43117500-43140000 GCF_041903045.1 Epinephelus lanceolatus
TGAGTGTCGCAGAGAAAACATCACCAGCTGATCCATTTATTCTGTTCTGCGGCATGTTCCTGTTTTCCTGTTGGCTGATTCAGAGTCAGCTGGTACAAACAGTAAAACACCTCCAGGTGAAAGCGAAACGACTGCGATCCAAAATGTACGCTGGTAATCCCCGGGATTTCCAAAACCCAGACTCTGACCAGGGAAACACTCGGACAGACGAGACGTTAACACAGAAACTAACTCGTGTTTGTGTGTGTGTGTGTGTGTGTGAGTGTGTGTGTGAGTGTGTGTGAACACCATCTGCTTTCACTTTCTGATATTCAGAATTTAATTCAGTCCAACCTCATAATGAAGTCATATTTATTTATATAGTCTGTGTCAGACAACACAGTGAGAACACACTGGGCCTGGGATCTAAGATAATAATATTATTAATTATACTGCTAATGATCATTTTTGATTTCTAAGATGCTCTTTAGGTCGTGCATCTTCAGATCAGTGTAGTTTCACCGCAGCAGACTCAGGTCTATAAAATCCAGCGTCACATGATCACAGATCCTCGTGTCAGTGCAGTCAGATCCTCTTCGCACTGTGGCGTCTTCATCACTTCTCCTTCACTTCTCTCCTTCCATCCAGGTCAAGGACAAGTGGTGCTCAGACCATCAATGACTCATTCCTGTGGCTACTGTGCGTCAACGTCGCCGCCATCTTGGGGAGGTCACTGTCGGCTGGCTAGTACTGTTGTGTATGAAGTCTTCAGCAAACTCGGCGTGCTCACTCCAAAGTCTCCAAAAAATTACAGCAAAGCAGAAAAACCCGACAGCACTCACTAATAAGTATAATACTGTTTAATATAGTGGATTATTGTTGTTATAACTTTAGATTGATTGAATGTGACTATGACTGTGATGGAGTCAATCATAGTTATACATATTATACATACAGTATTACCAACAGTATAGATTATAACTAATTTATTGTAAATATTGTTTTCCTTTATTGTTGTTATTATTTTGAATTCCAAACGCTTGCTTTGGCAATATGTACAGTGTTACCTCACGCCAATAAAGCCATTTGAATTGAAATTGAATTTAGAGAGAGAGAGAGAGGCAGCTGGTTGTTCACAGGTGTGATGGTGCTTGTGTCAGTGACACTTAAACAGAAACATCTTGTTGAACAAGTTGTTATCTTAAAGAAACACCTGATGTGTGGTGACAGACTCTGGGACAGTTATCAGGTGAGTTCCTGTAAACACCTGGTTTAGTGTCAGTGGCAGTCTGTAACTTTTATAACAATATGAGCTAAAACTGTGTCTGTGAGACTCGATGCTCTGCCTGCTCTGTTGCCTTGTAGCATTTCTACAGGTGAAGGAAAACAACCAATCAGAGCTGAAGAGACTCTGAAGGCCAAAGGTAAAAAAATATCCACCCTTTTAATTTTCAGCGTACAACCCTACGATGGTGGCAACTGTCCCACGACACTTCACACCACTTTTCTATTTCCAGCACACCACCGCCTGAAAGCGAAATGTTTTTCGCTCTCTGCCTGTACACACCAGCTCCTGTAGCAGCTCTTCTTCTCTGCTCCTGTGGCAGCTTTTCTTCTGTGCTCCTGCGGCAGCTCTTCTTCTCTGCTCCTGGAGCAGCTCTTCTTCTCTGCTCCTGCGGCAGCTCTTCTTCTCTGCTCCTGCGGCAGCTCTTCTTCTCTGCCAATGTAGCAGCTCTTCTTCTCTGCTCCTGGAGCAGCTCGACTCCTCTCCTCACCATGGATCCATAAAGAGAACTCTGCATCTGCTGCTGTGTCTCATGTGTGATGAAGACTGGATGAGGAGAGACTCGTTGTTGAGGCTGAGAAATATCTTGAGCTAAACGACCCACAGACCCGTCATTATAAAGACAATGTCCACAAAGACACTTTGTTAGGTCACAGCTCTGTTGATCGGCTCTACAGGTGAGAAATCAACTCTAATTAGCAGCTGTCCATGTGATTTGAAGCTAACACAGAGGTGAAGTACACGTCTGTCAGTATAAGCAGTCTACCGTTTTTTTCCCCGTTAAAGGGTTTTTTGGGGAGTTTTTCCTGATCAGCTGTGAGGGTCATAAGGACAGAGGGATGTCGTATGCTGTAAAGCCCTGTGAGGCAAATTGTGATTTGTGATATTGGGCTTTATAAATAAAATTGAAATTGAATTGAATAACTTTGTGTGGTTGTCTGTTGATGAGCTGCAGCGTGACACATCAGGTGTGTGCTAGGAGCAGCACCTGACAGGTGTCATATGATGTGCTGCGATGTGGCGGCTCAGGTGTGTTTGCAGCGTAAAGCAGCTGTAAGTCAGGTTCTGTGACCTGAGGTCAGACTGTCAATCATGAATCAGAATTCAGACACTGGGATTTTTTCTCTCCTCAGATTTTGTGACGTGATTGCCATTTTGGATTCAGGTAAACAGGAGTAACAAGCCCCGCCCACCAGCTGGACCAACTTCCTCATGTTACAGCTTGCTAACAGACTGAGGAGGAGGACGAGGACAACGACCATAACGGTGAGAGGGAAGGAGGACAGACTGTGTCATGTACTTGTCTCACAGGATCTTGGCAGTTTTGTCAAATTTTTTTTTTTGATCAAATTGATCAACGCTAACTTTATTGACGCTCATCAGCCGACACTTCGTCAGGAGACTCTCTGGATTCAGTCATCGTTCAGATAATCAGCAGCTGTAATCGAAAATATCTGGTTCTATGATTATAAAGTTAAAAGTACAAAAATTTTGCGGACATAAAAATTTTTCACTAACTGCTAACTACAACTCCCAGTGTGCATTTGGGCAGTAACTATCCAATCAAAGAGCTCCTGTTGCATTGAAGATGAAAACAACACTGCTGAGAAAAGTGGAAACAGTCTGCAGCTTAAATCAGCTCAGTGGGGGTGAATTCAGTAACCATGGTGACCGGTGTTGTCAACAACTGCATGTTGATGATTCTGCATCGCTCTTCTGAAGGAGTCCTCTCTGTGGCTGCAGCAGCTGAGGCTCATGGGTACTGTAGTATTTAGACATTAACACGGCTTCATTAACAAAAGACTGCTGGTCTGTTTTAAAGTCACAAAACTTTACTGCAAAAAGATTTTAAATATCAGGCTGAACAATTTGTGAACAATTCAAACTTCATAAACTGAACATGAAACACTTCCTGTTTCAAAGCGTCACACTCTTATTTTACAATAATTATTCTTTAAATAAGGCACACAGTGATTTCAGGAAACATCCAGACAGAGAATGAATGAACATTAATGATAATTCAAACACCGCTGTTATAAAATGTTTCTTCACAGAAACAGTTTCAACAAACACTGAACATTAATAAACATATATTTATATCTGCCTATGATGACATCACACTCTGTTATTACGCAGTGTTTCATACTGATAATAAATGATAAAGTGACTTTAAATAATCGATATGTGGAGAAGAAACTGTCAAAGTGCAGCTGATTGTTGTCTCCTCGTCTTTAAAATACTTTCTGAGTAAAAAGATCATTTCTGACGTGTTCAATCTGCAGCAGCTCGTTAGAGAACAATAAGAAGCTGCTCTCATATGAGACTCGTTAAGGCTCAGTTTGTTTCCTAAAGTGCTGAAAAAGTTTGTTCCAGTTAAAATTAAATTATAAAACAAAAACAGACGTAACAAATCTAAAGTCTAAATATTACAAAATGTCAGAGTTTAATCTGTGACATTATCTTCCTCTCTCCTCCTCTTCATCAGCAGTCCTCATCTTCATGTCCTCAGTCAGTCGACAACTCGTCTCTCACTGGAAGGGAAAGGTCAAAGGTTAATCACCAGGTTAATCAGGGTCATGGCGCTAACAGACTGAAGCTAAAGCTAACAGGTCCCAGGTCATGATGTCATGCTAACAGACTGAAGCTAAAGCTAACAGGTCCCAGGTCATGATGTCATGCTAACAGACTGAGGCTTAAGCTAACATGTCTCAGGTCATGATGTCATGCTAACAGACTGAAGCTAAAGCTAACAGGTCTCAGGTCATGATGTCATGCTAACAGACTGAGGCTTAAGCTAACATGTCTCAGGTCATGATGTCATGCTAACAGACTGAAGCTAAAGCTAACTGGTCTCAGGTCATGATGTCATGCTAACAGACTGAGGCTAAAGCTAACAGGTCCCAGGTCATGATGTCATGCTAACAGACTGAAGCTAAAGCTAACAGGTCCCAGGTCATGATGTCATGCTAACAGACTGAAGCTAAAGCTAACAGGTCCCAGGTCATGATGTCATGCTAACAGACTGAAGCTAAAGCTAACAGGTCCCAGGTCATGATGTCATGCTAACAGACTGAAGCTAAAGCTAACAGGTCTCAGGTCATGATGTCATGCTAACAGACTGAGGCTTAAGCTAACATGTCTCAGGTCATGATGTCATGCTAACAGACTGAAGCTAAAGCTAACTGGTCTCAGGTCATGATGTCATGCTAACAGACTGAGGCTAAAGCTAACAGGTCCCAGGTCATGATGTCATGCTAACAGACTGAGGCTAAAGCTAAAATAATCTTCCATTAAACAGATAAGAGTCTTGATGTATAATGTCGACATTATGAGCTCACGGTGCAGCTGTGTATCAGGGGCAAAGGTCACGCCTCTCCCTGCTCTCTCCTGAGATCCGCTGCTGCTGCCGCTGATCGAGTTCTTCCTCATGATGCCTGAACAACAAACACAAGTTATTTTCTCCTATCGTCATCGTTTCTGACGTCAGTATTGTTTCTCTGTGTTAGGCTGCAGCGGTTCCTCCACACCTGCAGGGGGCAGCACGTCCAGCCTCTGCAGGCTGCTTTTGCGAGAAGGAGGGTAGTTGCTGGTCTTGGAGAGGCGGCGTTGGCGGGGGTTCAACATGGCGGCCGGGGGAACGATACCAGGGGGTGGGACTTTACCCATCCTCAGGTACAGCTGCTCGATTTCTGCCTTCTGATTGGCCTGCAGGTTCTGCACCTCCACCAGGTGTCTGCGGTTTGAAACGTGAGATTAGTGCTTCATTTCGTCTGTTTTCATGTGTGAGACGATCAATTCTGTTTTCATCACCTTTCACGGAGCTTCTGCAGCTCCTCCCACATTTCCTCATTCTCACTCTCTGATTCATCGGAGCTGACGTGGGGTGCCGAGCGGCTCCACAACTGGCTGAGGCTGCCGGCAGATCCCTCACACAGGCTGAGGCTCTGCCTCCGACTGCCCCACCTCTTCTTGTCCTCCTCTTCGTCCTGTCCTCCAAGGTTGTCATGGTAACCATGAAAATGACCAGGTGAGGAGACAATCACTGTGCCGATGCTGCTCTGTGATTCGCTCTCCTCCGATGTGCTGCTCTCTGAGCTCTCTGATGTGTTCGCCCTGGAGGGAGGCGGGGAGTGGGCCGTCGGTGTGGCCTGGTTTAGGGGGCGGGGCTCCTGATTACGGACGGCAGGGATGTCTTTAGAGGCCGTCACCTGGAAACGACCGACGGTGAAGAGTGAAGGTGTCTTGACTGAAACAGAGAAACAGAAGAACATCAGTCTGTCCTGAGGGGGGCGCCACAGGAAACACTTTAACTGTTTCCTGTTCAGCATTGAGACGTTCATCCACTGTGTGTGTCTGTTTTTTAAATAAAGAACAAACTGAATCACTGACAGACGAGTACGTCTTACCCTCCTGTATGGGTGACAGACTGGAGGACGATGAGACGCTGGAGGACACCTGGACAAGACTAGGAGCAGAAACAGTCTCTGAACCTGTGAACCAGATAAACGATCAGTGAGTCTGTTCCTGCTGGTGTGATGTCACTTTGTGATGTCAGCAGGGACTCACCATGCAGGGGCGGAGCTGAGCCGACCTTTGGCTGAACAGTACTGAGAGGCTGAAATGAATGAATGAATGAACGAATGAATGAACTGTCTCTCTAACCCTAACCCTACCCCGACTACAGAAACCAGGTTCCTCTAACCAGGACATTTATCTCGTTCCTGCAGGGCAGGAGAGGACTCAGACTTTTCATGAGGAGCTCATGAACACATCATGAGTACACAGGTAAGCCTGTGTCATGCTTTAACAGAAGCTCACCTGTCCTTGAGGTGTGTTAGAAATATGTTTGAGCAGCGCCACCTGCTGGCTGTTGGGGGCGGAGCCTGTCTGAGAGGTGGTGGTGCTGTAGGCCATCTGGAGGGGGAAAGGAGCAGAGAAGGAGGCGTTGCTTGGAGGATGGAGCTTAGGGCCCAGGGATGGAGACATGGGGGGAGTCAGGGGCTGGGGGTGAAATCCCTGGTTGGGGGTCCCAGGTGGGGGCATGAAGGACTGGGCCACACTCATAGCCAGAGAGAGCACATTTGCCAGAGAGAAGAGAGGCTGGTCAGGTGGGGGCCAGTGAGGAGGGAGAGGAGGAGGAGGAGGAGGGGGAGGAGGTGGAGCTGAGGAAGAGGAGGAGGGGGTGAAGAGGGAGGGGTTACTGTGGACTTGGTGGAGGTCGGTGGAGGAGTTATGGGTGGGGAAGTAGGGGGAGTGAGAGGGAGATGGGAGGTTATACTGAGGAGGAAGGGGGAAGTGGGAGGGGGGAGAAGGGGTGGACTCTGGGTGGGGGTAATGGTGGGGGTAGGGGAGGGGCTGATGGGAGGAAGCTGGAGAGACAGGGGGGTAAGATGATCAATAATGGGTCTTTATGTCAGGACATAAAATAAATTACATGTTAAAGTGCTGTTTTAACTTTCTATAAGGTTTATTGGAAACAACAGGGGCCCCAGGACGTTTCCCTGAGGGACCCCAGAAATGATTGAAGATGGAGAACAAGAGGATTTACCTCAGTGGTGGACTCCTCCTTTAATTTATAAAAAATTGCGACCTAACGTTTTTGAAAATGACTGTATAAAGTTAAAAAGTAGACGATGTGCGGCTGTTGTGACGGACAAGATTAAGTGTTCACGTACCTGTTGAGGTGTGGAAAGACTGTGACCTCAGGGGTCTGACAGACGGCGTGGCCTCAGGGTCAATGTAAAAGTCTCCGCCCTTCAAGGGGGAGGGGTCAGCATCTGCAATGTCTGATCGGACAACATATCTTAGATGTGTAAAGACCTCATGATGTATCAGAAAACAACAGTCAGTGGTGTTAGCAGCTAATGCTACTCCCAGAGCGCCACACTCCTCCCAGGTGAAGTTATTATGAGTCTTAGTGAAAATACTAAACTCAGAGAGGTGACGGTGACTCAGGAGCTCAGCTGATCAACTCTCAGCAGCATTTTGGAGAATAATTTGTCCTTATCCAAAAAGTTTCGATGACGTGTCATAAAACATATGTGGAGTTTGGCATTCTTCATGTTTCCTTTTTAATTTAGACACTAAAAATAATTCACTTTAACTCACCAACAGGTACAAATATCGGATCCTGTTGAATCTGAATCAAAATTCAGTTACAGCTGAAATCTGTCTAATTAGCTCTGAATAAGAGTTTTATGAAAGATATATGTGAAATTGTTTTTGTATCTGATCATGAACTGAACTTCGTTTACCTTCTTTACCTTCGACCTTAACTAGCTTGTGCTTTTGGTTCATTTTCTTACCAGGAAGTGAAGACGAGGACAGATTTCTGGTGAGGCCCTGCGCCGGCAGGTTCGGCTTAAGAAAAACAAACAAACACAAACCAGTCAAACAAAAATAATTTATAATTTAAATCTTATCTGAAAAGTCTCTTCTGTCTCTGTGTTTTATTTCTCAGGACAAAAGACAGCTGAAGACGTCGTGTTGAACAAACTAGGATGATTTAGTGTTCACACACACACACACACACACACACTTACAGCAGAGCTGGGCAGCGTGGAGGCGTTCAGGTGAGATAACCTGTCGCTGTCAGCTGGCTGCTGTTGGTGCATCATAGACTCCACCTTGTTGATGATGTCATACATGCGGAGGGTGAATCCTTCTCGTTCCAAAGGCGTGATGAAGTCTCTGTGTAGCTGAGTTCAGACAGGAAACGATACACAGCTGCATCACACTGACGCTGATCCAACATGATGATCTGTGATCAGTTAGTTTCTCCTTTGTTTCATTAATTTAGCTGTAAAATAATTAAATGTATTCACAGATATTTTATTTGTGTAACGTGTGTGTGTGTGTTTGCAGCTCTGTGTTATATCTGCAAAATAGTTTTGTGAGTTTCCAAATGTTTTTTTGTATTTGTGAAGGTCGTCTGATATTCACTGATGACACGCTTACACACAGACGGACTGTCGATCTGTTCACAGATCCTATTGGCTGTTGGCGCTCACCATCACAGAGGCGATGTCCTCTGGATTGTCTCCGTCCAGGTCAAACTTGAACGTCACCATCTTACTGTCGTGAGTCTGCAGCTGACACTCCACCACCCGGTCCACTTTGTCTGACACCTGAACGCACCACAGTGTTACACACAGCATGTTATATACGTATACATGAATCTGATCATGACATCATCCCTGTGATCCTTCGACGTGCCCTAGTTTTCCACCTGAACGCATCACACCGTGTGTTATATATTATTTACATGATACAAATCTGTAATCTAATGATGACATCACCCCTGTGATTCTCAGACGTCCCCTCGATCTCCGCCTGAATTGCTTCGTAGCCGCTCGTCTGGCGGCTTCCTGGTTACTTTTGTCTGATTGGTCTTCATTGCAGTCACTCAGACCTGAGGTCACATCAGAGGCACAGCTACACGACAGGAAGTGAAGAGACAGAAGACGGTGAGACATTTAAATGTGAAGACGAGCAAAACTGGTTCCTGGTGTTCAGTGAACACGTCGTGTACTGTCTCTGTGAGGACTCACTGTTTAGGAGGACCCACCTTGAGACAGAGGACATTTTGATAAAGTGGGCATGTGTGCAGTAGCTCTGTAGATTCAGGTTAATAAACATCCTCTGAGGTCTAAAAATGAAGGTGTGTTTGTGTTACCTGTCGACAGGTGAGGTGAAGCCGCTGACTGATCCAGACGACTGTCTCTCAGCAGCCTTGGACACAGCGATGCTCTGGAGACAAACACAAACAGTGAGATTCATGATGCTCATGATGATGACTCATAGAGACGCTCAGTGAGACGTCTCACAGAGCTCTCGTGTCAGTACCTCATGTGCTCCTGCAGGGGGCGACAGAGCTTCATCACTGACTGCAGCTTCAAACATAAAACACCTGAACCTGAAACACCTCTGATGCTGATCACATTCATGTTATCAATAACTATAAATCAGATTATTGATATTCACAACAGAGAAAACACGTGTTTGTGTTGAGATGATTTTAAAACGACGTCTGTGTTTACAGATCATAACGGGACAAGAGCAGAAGCACTGAGTGACATTTATAGTTTCTATCCACCTTATTCCTGCCCCCATGATGCCTTGCGCAAATTATGTGTATGACTTCTGGCACTGAACCAAAACCGGCGATTTCCAATGGTATCAGTGTTTACAGTTGTTAACAGTTGTTTACAGTTGTTTACAGTACTCTATTCTTCTTTCCAAGAGGGAAATAAAAGGTGGAACACACCACCTGTTAAAGCTCAAACAGGATCATGTGATCAAATCTCTGCCATCTCTGACCGCCATCTCAAAGCAACGCTAACAGTTAGCACGTTAACAGTTAGCACGCTAACAATTAGCATGCTAACAGTTAGCATGCTAACAATTAGCATGCTAACAATTAGCTCGCCTTGCTCCGTTAAAATATCGTGAACTTTAACATGTCCCTGAAGGAAACATCTGCTCCTTCTAAAGATGATTTCTGACACTAAGACATAACTCAGTATTAACTGTAGCTCCATGTAAAGTGAATAAATGTGATGTTTCCAGCTGATCCTCCACTCGTCTGCGTTAACCACGCAGTTTACACGTTTGTGTAACTTGTGATTTATTATAAACTGTTCTGAGTAAAACATGAAGCTGAATTCAGCAGCAGACTTCAGTCGGGACTAACTAGCTCACTGCTACTTCCTCTGTCTTACAGGAAGTGCCTGCTCACCTTGGGGAAACGCAGCACAGGGAGGGGCGGAGCTTTGGATGGAGTCCAGGTCACATGGCGAGGTGTTGCCAGAGCCGGGGCGGGGACTGAAGGGAGGGGGGAGTAGTGAGTGCCCGGAGGGGGCGTGGCTTCAACTTTCTGCAGGACGCCTGAGGAGCTGAGGGAGGTCTCCATGTCACAGTCCGCTGCCAGGGAAAGAGTCAGGAACACACAACTGATTATTGGAATAAAATAAAATAGTAAATCATATAAATAACAAATATTAACAAAGTTAATTACAGATAAATAATATATTAATCATGATAATATCCTGACATGTAGCAGAGGAGTGCGAGGTGTTTCTGGCCATCTCCTCGTCTCCGTCCCCCTCCGTCCTGCTGGAGATGCTGCCGATCCCAGAATCCACTGGGCTGCTACTTGATGATGTCACTGTTGCAGAGGGCGGGGCTTGTATCCAGGCGGGGGTGGGTGCTGAAGGGTCCTGCTGTGAGTTTAAACAGAGTTAGTTCAACTGTTGTAATCTGAGTTCTCCTCGATAACGTCCGTCGACTCGTGTTACTACTCTGTACCAACTTTAACCAGCGCAGTGGAGGATGGTCGCGTCTGAGCGAGAACGTTTGAGGCTGAAACATGAATCCAGAACCTGCAGTTCCTCTAATGTCCACATCCATGTTCACATGTAGAAATCAACATGTTTGCAGCCTGTCTGGTCTCTGGAGATCATTTTTATACAACTCAGCTGTTTACATTTTATTGAGGCTTAAAGTCACATCATTAAGGGGGCGGAGCCTCTTTGAGAGACAGGCTGTCTGCTGAGTCAGATCCAACCCTGGCACCTCCCAGCTCCTCTACAGCTCCGCCCTCAAATTGTAGATGATGTCATCGTCTCTGTTTTAAATGAACAAATGAACAGCGACGGGAGTTTTGAAGCTTCTGCACCTCAGACGACGTTTTTAAAAATCTGTTTGTGTGGACGAGAGACAAAAACGTCAAAGAAAATATACGTTTATAAAATATAACCTCAGATAACGACCTCCGTCCTGCTCTCTCATCTCTTTAATGACGCCATGATCTTTGCTCCAGCGCCACCTTCAGGACAGACCTGACACGTGCGGCTGTTTGCCTGTCAGATTAAACTCTGCGTCACCGTCCTGCCCTGTTTCTATGGAAACACCTTTACCTGATTGGCTGCCCTCCCGGCAGTGGACGAGCTCGTGGCGGCTGCTGGTCTCTGATTGGGTGGTTCAGGTGGCTGGGGGGCGGGGTCAGACTCCTCCTCCATGACACCTTCCTTCTTCTGAGCTTCCTCCAGCAGGCGGCGCCGTTTCTCCCGCTGACGCTTGATGGCCGTGACGCAATGTCTTATTGCCTTTGCGACCACCATATAGTCGGCCTCACACAGGAATCCCAGCACCACCTGAGGGACGGACACACAGAGACACAGGTGAGACCACCTTCATCTGTCCGCCTGCCAGGTGATGTCATCAGGGCGGCGCTGCAGGTACCATCTCCTGAGCGACCTCCTCCGGGACGTCTTTGTAGAGCTCGAACAGGAACTCGATGGCGTTGTTGTCTTTGTATTTCCCGTGGAGCTTCTTGTTGTGGTCCATCCTGAGCCACAGCGTCACCCCCGACTTCAAGCCGTCGTCTTCCTCCGCCAGCTCCACGCGGACACCGAGCTCCTCCTGGAAGAACCGCAGATCCAGCAGGTCCTGAACTGTGAACCTGCCACAGGAAACAAAGGAGACACAAAGACGATCAGAAACTGGAGCTGAGCGTCAAACTGGACTGGTCAGTTTGACGCTCAGGACTCGTCAGTTAACACTGATCATGTCCACAAGAAAGTGCAGAGCAGGCTGTATTTCCTGAGGAGACTGGCGTCCTTTAATGTCTGCAGGAGAATGCTGCAGATGTTCTACCAGTCTGTGGTATTCAGCACCCTCTTCTATGGGGTGGTGTGTTGGGGAGGCAGCATCAAACAGAAGGACACACAGAGGCTGGACAAACTCATCAAGAAGGCCACCTCTGTCGTCGGTGCAGAGCAGGAGTCTGTGGTGTCGGTGGCAGACAGGAGAACTATTTCCAAACTGCTCTCCATCACTGACAATAGCTGCCGCCCACTGCATAAACTGGTGATGGGGCAGATGAGCTCATTCAGTGGGAGGCTGCTCTCACTGAACTGCTCCACAGACAGGCTGTGGAGGTCCTTCCTGCCCAGAGCCATTAGACTGTTCAACACAACACTGGAGAGGGGAGGGAGATGAGTTGCGGGGGGATTTGCACATTTGCATATTTGCACATCTCACTGTCATGCTATTTTTATCCTATTTTTATTACTATTTATTCTTGCACTTTATTCTGTCTTTATGCACTGTGTGTATGATTTGTGTTTTTATGTTTATGTATGAGCAGCTGAAAATGCAATTTCCTTCGGGATTAATAAAGTGCCTACCTACCTAAACCAGAGTCCACCGGCCTGACGCCAGCGTTACAGACACACTGGGGACACAAAATAAATCTGTAAAATGTTTCAGTTATTGTGTCTCTCGTTTGGATCAGGAAAAACAAAAAGACATTTTATTTCTTTGATAACTCACAAACACAAAAACAGTGTTGTTTGTTTCCTGTTTATTGAATTTAAACCCACAGAGTGTAAAAACTAAAGTCTGAGCTAATGTTGCTAAAGCTAACAGCTGAGTGACATCAACACTCACTATCAGGACAACTAATCAATAACTTAATCTAATTACTGATCAGAATCATCTGATGACTGACTGTTTCCATGGAGACAGTTACTGGAGTTCATGTTGTGTCACTGCAATGCTTCAGAGCGTCCAGCAGGTGGAGCTGTTTCACGCTGATCAGCTGATCGGTCGCTGTCACACCTGAGCTGCAGTTGTCTTTTAGTTTGTGACAACTTTACATGAACTCATTGATTGGACAGTTTGGTGATGTCATCCTGCATCATCAGTGGGTCCACCACAGCTGTCCTATCAGAGAGTTTCCATCAGACACCTGAGCTGCAGGTGAGACAGGTGTGAATGCTGCGCTGTGATTGGTCCGTTACCTCTCGCTGCTGTTGGTCCGAATGCAGCCTTCAATGATCTCCTTCAGCTCGGGAACTTTGACTTTGAAGAAACTGTCGGGTTTGATTCCCTGAGAGACGGACAGACAGAAAGTCAGTCATCTGACCAAACACAGGAAGTAGACAGCACTCAGTGGGCGAAGCCTTACGTTGGTGACTTTGCGGTAGATCTGGGCGGCGTTCTGACACTCGGAGTACGGATACTCGGACGTCGCCATCTCCAGGATGCACATACCGAAGGCGTAAACGTCCACGGCCTCGTCATACTTCTCCTCGTACATCTCTGGAGCCATGAACTCTGGGGTCCCTGAACGTATCACAACAGCTGCTTCACTAACTGTGTTAAAACCGGAACATGTTTGACCCTGCCGGCTCTCTGTACACGCTGTGTTCTTACCGATGACGCTCTTGGCGAACGAGGCCTTCTTGAGCGTGGCGAGGCCCAGGTCTCCAATCTTGACGGAGGCGGTGGGTCCGGTGATGAAGACGTTGTCACACTTGAGGTCTCGGTGCAGGATGGGGGGGCAACGTGAGTGCAGGAACTGCAGTCCCTTCAGGATCTGGAAGCTCCAACGCTGCAGCAGCTTCAGCTTCATCTCACGGAACCTGCGCAGGTACCTGAAGGGGTCACAGAGGAAACACACACCTGCTCAGGTCAGGTGACCTCCAGGGACTGATGAGGACATGGGGCGTTCAGGGACTAAAATGTTGTGTGGTGTTCAGGGTCTAAAATGTTAATGGGAAATTCAGGGACTCAAACATCATGGGCTGTTCAGAGACTAAAATGCCGTGAGACGTTCATGGACTGAAATGTTGTGGGATAAAATGGACTCTTATGGCGCCAGTTGTGTCTTTGATGGCGGACTCACGTCTTCAGCGTCCCGGACGTCATGAGCTCTGTCACCAGGATAGTGCATTTGTGTCCCCCCAGCGTGCACTTCCAGGAGTCGAAGAATCGGACGATGTTGGGATGCTGCAGAACCTTCAACATCTCCACCTCCTCAGTGAACCTCTGACGCTCCGACTTGGTCAGACGATGAGTCTGAGGATCAGTGAACACATCGATTGGTTTGTTGAACCTGAACTGATGAATACATGAAACACCTGAGTCAACACGAAGGGGACAGAACCCTGAGATACAGAGCTGAAGATCTGCTGACAAGGTAACACTCAAACGTCTCACATTACTGCTGAGCATCATGGGAAATCAGCAGCACACACACACACACACACACACACACACACACGCACTGTTGTTTGTTTGTTTATGACCAATCAGCTGCTGGAGATTCTGATGTTTGTTTTTAGTTTCTAAAGGTCGATGATGTCATTAAACATCATCATGAAATTATAATTCAACACACAAATAAAATTAAAGAAATTCAACACAGTAAAATAAAAACTAAATATAAAAATAAAATAAAACATGAAGTTAAATAAAAACAGATTAATAAAGTCAAATAAAATAAAGTTTAAAAAAGAAATAAAATAAAATATTAACATAAACGAGCAAAATGAAAATATTAATCATATAAATTTGTTTCTTCGTCATGTTGTGACTTTTCAGCAGAGGGACGCCGATCCACAACAGGAAGTCACAGAGAGCTGAACTTTGACCTCATTAACTCTGTGTGTGTGTGTGTGTGTGTGTGTGAGAGAGAGCTGTTATCACCTTCAACCAGCAGCTGTCTGTCCAATCAGATATCAGACAGTGTGTACGACACAACAAACTGCTGAGTCACTGTTCACACTTTATCTCTCTCTCTCACACACACACACACACACACACACCATTGTCATGGCCTCTTTCAGATTCTTGTTTTGTGAAACATGAGGTTAGCGTAGAAACCATGAATTCAGCAATTTAAAATGGAATTTGGACATTATATTGGGACATTGACAGGACTCAAGAACCAAAAAGCAATTAAAACGGTGCAAATATGTGAAGCTTTAGGAATTGTATGATTTATGAAATGAACTAAATTGAGATACCCCTGGATATTATTTTTCTGTATATTAGTATATATACAGTACAGGCCAAAAGTTTGGACACACCTTCTCATTCCATGCGTTTTCTTTATTTTCATGACTATTTACATTGTAGATTCTCACTGAAGGCATCAAAACTATGAATGAACACATGTGGAGTTATGTACTTAACAAAAAAAGGTGAAATAACTGAAAACATGTTTTATATTCTAGTTTCTTCAAAATAGCCACCCTTTGCTCTGATTACTGCTTTGCACACTCTTGGCATTCTCTCCATGAGCTTCAAGAGGTAGTCACCTGAAATGGTTTCCACTTCACAGGTGTGCCTTATCAGGGTTAATTAGTGGAATTTCTTGCTTTATCAATGGGGTTGGGACCATCAGTTGTGTTGTGCAGAAGTCAGGTTAATACACAGCCGACAGCCCTATTGGACAACTGTTAAAATTCATATTATGGCAAGAACCAATCAGCTAACTAAAGAAAAACCAGTGGCCATCATTACTTTAAGAAATGAAGGTCAGTCAGTCCGGAAAATTGCAAAAACTTTAAATGTGTCCCCAAGTGGAGTCGCAAAAACCATCAAGCGCTACAACCAAACTGGCACACATGAGGACCGACCCAGGAAAGGAAGACCAAGAGTCACCTCTGCTTCTGAGGATAAGTTCATCCGAGTCACCAGCCTCAGAAATGGCAAGTTAACAGCAGCTCAGATCAGAGACCAGATGAATGCCACACAGAGTTCTAGCAGCAGACCCATCTCTAGAACAACTGTTAAGAGGAGACTGCGCCAATCAGGCCTTCATGGTCAAATAGCTGCTAGGAAACCACTGCTAAGGAGAGGCAACAAGCAGAAGAGATTTGTTTGGGCCAAGAAACACAAGGAATGGACATTAGACCAGTGGAAATCTGTGCTTTGGTCTGATGAGTCCAAATTTGAGATCTTTGGTTCCAACCGCCGTGTCTTTGTGAGACGCAGAAAAGGTGAACGGATGGATTCCACATGCCTGGTTCCCACTGTGAAGCATGGAGGAGGAGGTGTGATGGTGTGGGGGTGTTTTGCTGGTGACACTGTTGGGGATTTATTCAAAATTGAAGGCACACTGAACCAGCATGGCTACCACAGCATCCTGCAGCGACATGCCGTCCCATCCGGTTTGCGTTTAGTTGGACCATCATTTATTTTTCAACAGGACAATGACCCCAAACACACCTCCAGGCTGTGTAAGGGCTATTTGACCAAGAAGGAGAGTGATGGAGTGCTGCGGCAGATGACCTGGCCTCCACAGTCACCGGACCTGAACCCAATCGAGATGGTTTGGGGTGAGCTGGACCGCAGAGTGAAGGCAAAGGGGCCAACAAGTGCTAAACACCTCTGGGAACTCCTTCAAGACTGTTGGAAAACCATTTCAGGTGACTACCTCTTGAAGCTCATGGAGAGAATGCCAAGAGTGTGCAAAGCAGTAATCAGAGCAAAGGGTGGCTATTTTGAAGAAACTAGAATATAAAACATGTTTTCAGTTATTTCACCTTTTT
The DNA here is from genome assembly GCF_041903045.1 of Epinephelus lanceolatus. Classification (NCBI taxonomy): domain Eukaryota; kingdom Metazoa; phylum Chordata; class Actinopteri; order Perciformes; family Serranidae; genus Epinephelus; species Epinephelus lanceolatus. The sequence goes on from NC_135751.1 coordinate 43,134,109, forward strand.
TTGTTAAGTACATAACTCCACATGTGTTCATTCATAGTTTTGATGCCTTCAGTGAGAATCTACAATGTAAATAGTCATGAAAATAAAGAAAACACATTGAATGAGAAGGTGTGTCCAAACTTTTGGCCTGTACTGTATGTAAATATAACGTGGTGTGTTGTGCTGTGTTGTGATGTGTGTAATAGCAATAATAATAATAAAAAAAACCCAAAAAACATGAGGTTAGTCTGACGTGATGACATCACAACAGGCGGCCAATAGCAGACAGGTTCAGTGACATCACATCAGACACATGAGCTCACAGTAACTTCCTGTCCAGTAACACCCAGAGAGGAACCAGTAAGAGCAGCTCTGCTGGGAGTGACGCCTTCAGGCTCTGACGGTCTGCCGGTGGTGCCCCACCCAGTTGGCACTAGTTGGCCTTTTTTCCGCCGACTCAGCGTGTTGAATCAGTGTCGGCACAGTGAAGCCTGTCGGTGAATGAAACTACTCTTATTGGCTGGTGAGCTCAGGGGCCCCGGGGCCTCACACCTGCTGGACATGCCCACAACACCTCTAACAGGGGGCACCTCAGACACCCCTCTAAGAGTCGCCACCTTAACGTGGTGGAGGGGTTTGTATGTAACGGCACATTGCGGAAAAGAGTACCTAGCCCGGTACAGACACCAAGTTTGCCAGTGGGTGTCTGGTAGGCGGGGCTTGGTCAGGCTCAGCCCCAATGAATGACATGGAGCACACAGGTGATACAAACACACAGGTGATACAAACACACAGTATCTGATCTGAGGTCAGTGTCACAGTGTTTATGATATTAAACTTCCACATACAATTTATACAGTATGTTTATACGTTTATATGTTTATACATTTATACAGTATGTTTATATGTGTATACATTTATACAGTATGTTTATATGTTTATATGTTTATACAGTATGTTTATATTTTTAGATGTTTATACGTTTATATGTTTATACAGTATGTTTATACGTTTATACGTTTATACAGTATGTTTATACGTTTATACGTTTATACAGTATGTTTATACGTTTATATATTTATACAGTATGTTTATACATTTATATGTTTATACAGTATGTTTATATGTTTATATTTTTAGATGTTTATACGTTTATATGTTTATACAGTATGTTTATATGTTTATATGTTTATACAGTATGTTTATACATTTATATGTTTATACAGTATGTTTATATGTTTATATGTTTATACAGTATGTTTATACGTTTATATGTTTATACAGTATGTTTATATTTTTAGATGTTTATATGTTTATATGTTTATACAGTATGTTTATACGTTTATACGTTTATACAGTATGTTTATATGTTTATATGTTTATACAGTATGTTTATACATTTATACATTTATACAGTATGTTTATATGTTTATACAGTATGTTTATATGTTTATATGTTTATACAGTATGTTTATATTTTTAGATGTTTATACGTTTACGTTTATACAGTATGTTTATACGTTTATATGTTTATACAATATGTTTATATTTTTAGATGTTTATACGTTTATACGTTTATACAGTATGTTTATATGTTTATATGTTTATATGTTTATACAGTATGTTTATACATTTATACGTTTATACAGTATGTTTATATGTTTATACAGTATGTTTATACATTTATACGTTTATACAGTATGTTTATATGTTTATACAGTATGTTTATACGTTTATACGTTTATACAGTATGTTTATACGTTTATACGTTTATACAGTATGTTTATACGTTTATATATTTATACAGTATGTTTATACATTTATATGTTTATACAGTATGTTTATATGTTTATATTTTTAGATGTTTATACGTTTATATGTTTATACAGTATGTTTATATGTTTATATGTTTATACAGTATGTTTATACATTTATATGTTTATACAGTATGTTTATATGTTTATATGTTTATACAGTATGTTTATACGTTTATATGTTTATACAGTATGTTTATATTTTTAGATGTTTATATGTTTATATGTTTATACAGTATGTTTATACGTTTATACGTTTATACAGTATGTTTATATGTTTATATGTTTATACAGTATGTTTATACATTTATACATTTATACAGTATGTTTATATGTTTATACAGTATGTTTATATGTTTATATGTTTATACAGTATGTTTATATTTTTAGATGTTTATACGTTTATACGTTTATACAGTATGTTTATACGTTTATATGTTTATACAGTATGTTTATATTTTTAGATGTTTATACGTTTATACGTTTATACAGTATGTTTATATGTTTATATGTTTATACAGTATGTTTATACATTTATACGTTTATACAGTATGTTTATATGTTTATACAGTATGTTTATACAGTACAGGCCAAAAGTTTGGACACACCTTCTCATTCAATGCGTTTTCTTTATTTTCATGACTATTTACATTGTAGATTCTCACTGAAGGCATCAAAACTATGAATGAACACATGTGGAGTTATGTACTTAACAAAAAAAGGTGAAATAACTGAAAACATGTTTTATATTCTAGTTTCTTCAAAATAGCCACCCTTTGCTCTGATTACTGCTTTGCACACTCTTGGCATTCTCTCCATGAGCTTCAAGAGGTAGTCACCTGAAATGGTTTTCCAACAGTCTTGAAGGAGTTCCCAGAGGTGTTTAGCACTTGTTGGCCCCTTTGCCTTCACTCTGCGGTCCAGCTCACCCCAAACCATCTCGATTGGGTTCAGGTCTGGTGACTGTGGAGGCCAGGTCATCTGCCGCAGCACTCCATCACTCTCCTTCTTGGTCAAATAGCCCTTACACAGCCTGGAGGTGTGTTTGGGGTCATTGTCCTGTTGAAAAATAAATGATGGTCCAACTAAACGCAAACCGGATGGGACGGCATGTCGCTGCAGGATGCTGTGGTAGCCATGCTGGTTCAGTGTGCCTTCAATTTTGAATAAATCCCCAACAGTGTCACCAGCAAAACACCCCCACACCATCACACCTCCTCCTCCATGCTTCACAGTGGGAACCAGGCATGTGGAATCCATCCGTTCACCTTTTCTGCGTCTCACAAAGACACGGCGGTTGGAACCAAAGATCTCAAATTTGGACTCATCAGACCAAAGCACAGATTTCCACTGGTCTAATGTCCATTCCTTGTGTTTCTTGGCCCAAACAAATCTCTTCTGCTTGTTGCCTCTCCTTAGCAGTGGTTTCCTAGCAGCTATTTGACCATGAAGGCCTGATTGGCGCAGTCTCCTCTTAACAGTTGTTCTAGAGATGGGTCTGCTGCTAGAACTCTGTGTGGCATTCATCTGGTCTCTGATCTGAGCTGCTGTTAACTTGCCATTTCTGAGGCTGGTGACTCGGATGAACTTATCCTCAGAAGCAGAGGTGACTCTTGGTCTTCCTTTCCTGGGTCGGTCCTCATGTGTGCCAGTTTCGTTGTAGCGCTTGATGGTTTTTGCGACTCCACTTGGGGACACATTTAAAGTTTTTGCAATTTTCCGGACTGACTGACCTTCATTTCTTAAAGTAATGATGGCCACTGGTTTTTCTTTAGTTAGCTGATTGGTTCTTGCCATAATATGAATTTTAACAGTTGTCCAATAGGGCTGTCGGCTGTGTATTAACCTGACTTCTGCACAACACAACTGATGGTCCCAACCCCATTGATAAAGCAAGAAATTCCACTAATTAACCCTGATAAGGCACACCTGTGAAGTGGAAACCATTTCAGGTGACTACCTCTTGAAGCTCATGGAGAGAATGCCAAGAGTGTGCAAAGCAGTAATCAGAGCAAAGGGTGGCTATTTTGAAGAAACTAGAATATAAAACATGTTTTCAGTTATTTCACCTTTTTTTGTTAAGTACATAACTCCACATGTGTTCATTCATAGTTTTGATGCCTTCAGTGAGAATCTACAATGTAAATAGTCATGAAAATAAAGAAAACGCATGGAATGAGAAGGTGTGTCCAAACTTTTGGCCTGTACTGTATATGTTTATACAGTATGTTTATATGTTTATACAGTATGTTTATACATTTATATGTTTATACAGTATGTTTGTATTTTTAGATGTTTATACGTTTATATGTTTATACAGTATGTTTATACGTTTATATAGTATGTTTATATGTTTATACAGTATGTTTATATGTTTATATGTTTATACAGTATGTTTATACGTTTATATGTTTATACAGTATGTTTATACATTTATATGTTTATACAGTATGTTTATACGTTTATATGTTTACACAGTATGTTTATATGTTTATACAGTATGTTTATACGTTTATATGTTTATACAGTATGTTTATACGTTTATATGTTTACACAGTATGTTTATATGTTTATACAGTATGTTTATACGTTTATATGTTTATACAGTATGTTTATACATTTATATGTTTATACAGTATGTTTATACGTTTATATGTTTATACAGTATGTTTATACATTTATATGTTTATACAGTATGTTTATACGTTTATATGTTTACACAGTATGTTTATATGTTTATACAGTATGTTTATACGTTTATATGTTTACACAGTATGTTTATATGTTTATATGTTTATACAGTATGTTTATATGTTTATATGTTTATACAGTATGTTTATACGTTTATATGTTTACACAGTATGTTTATATGTTTATACAGTATGTTTATACGTTTATATGTTTATACAGTATGTTTATATGTTTATATGTTTATACAGTATGTTTATACATTTATATGTTTATACAGTATGTTTATACGTTTATATGTTTACACAGTATGTTTATACGTTTGTTTATACAGTATGTTTATACATTTATATGTTTATACAATATGTTTATACGTTTATATGTTTACACAGTATGTTTATACGTTTATATGTTTACACAGTATGTTTATACGTTTATATGTTTATACAGTATGTTTATATGTTTATATGTTTATACAGTATGTTTATATGTTTATATGTTTACACAGTATGTTTATACATTTATATGTTCATACAGTATGTTTATATGTTTATACAGTATGTTTATACGTTTATATGTTTACACAGTATGTTTATACGTTTATATGTTTATACAGTATGTTTATATGTTTATATGTTTATACAGTATGTTTATATGTTTACACAGTATGTTTATACGTTTATATGTTTATACAGTGTGTTTATATGTTTATATGTTTATACACAGCTGTGTACAGGTGTGTACAGGTGTGTGCAGGTGTGTGCAGGTGTGTTACCTGCAGCTCGCACCAGGCCACCTCGACCGTGGTCTCAGTGTCCAGTCCCTTATAAACCGTCTTGAAGGAGCCTCGTCCGATCTCAATGTTGAACTTGAGGAATCGTCCGTCGGGTGACGAGGCCACCGCCTGCGTCTCCTCTTCATCACGCTCCTCCTCCTGCTGTTGCCATGGTAACACAACCGCCATGTCCTCCCCTGAGTCCCAGCTGATGTCCCGATTGGCCGGAGGGTTAATCACAGCCTGCGGTTGGTTGGTGGGGTCTGTCATCGTCATAGTAACAGGAGGAGGAGGAGGAATAGACTGTTCCTCCTCCTCCTCCTCCTCTTCTTCTTCTTCTTCTTCTTCTTCAGGTCTTCTGTTGAATTGTTGGTCAGCGCTCCACGGCAGCATCCTGCTCACACTCTCCTCCTCCTCCTCCCCAGTGGGTCGTCTCCTCGGTGACGCTGTGTCCAGTTCCTCGCTGTGATGTCAGAGGAGTGGGAGGAGCCTCAGAGGAAGATGGTTCGATGAAACTGGATCAGGAAACAAAAACATTAAAGTTAAAGTTATTGTTATTTTAAATATATCTGAATTTGTTCATATTTTCTGCAGCTGCTCCTCGTTCATCTGAAACAGCTACCAAATTGCATAACT
>NC_135751.1:43145000-43257500 GCF_041903045.1 Epinephelus lanceolatus
GCTCTGGCGGTGAATTGCACCGCGACGAAATGGAGTGACAGAGAAGTTCGAAGGGTTCACGACAGCGTCACGGCAACGATGTAGGTACGCCGCAGGACCATAAATCAGGCTTCAGGTGTCTGAGGTGAGCGGTGAAGGAGAGAGAGACACAGGTGATGGTGGTGTTGGGGGTGAGGAGGCAGAAGGGGAAGTTGAGGTGACAGGGGAGGAGGATGAGATGACAGGAGAAGAGGGTGACGTTAGAGGGGAAGAGGACGAGGAGTCAGGGGGAGATGGGGATTTGACAGGTGAGGATGGTGAGGGAAGGTCAGGTGAAAAAGGAGCAGAAAACATGCAAGAAGGAGCATGTGAGGAGCAGGTGGGTGAATCAGCTGAGACAGCAGGGACTCCGGAAGTAAGTATGAGGGAAACATCTGAAGAGGAGGCTGACGGTAAAATGACCAGACGCACAAGACTGTCAGCCAGGGTGGAGAGCACTGACGGTGAGGATTGGTTCTCTGATGGCAGTGAGACATCAGCCACCTCGAACAGTGCAGTCTACCCTGCCAAAATGATCAGAACGTACCTGAGGAAAACAAAAGGCCTGAGAAAAGTAAAACTTGAGAAGATTTTTCCAGACAAAAAACAGTTTTGTGAATCAGCCAGACTCCACGTGAGAGCTGGAGAAATTGGTACTCCAGAAAAGTATAGATTACAGAAAAAACTGATCAAAGTTAGCAAAACATTGAAATGAACATGATGAATACAAACATCTGTTTTTTATTAACTTATCTGGTCGTTTTTAGTATAGGTTTTAATCTCTCAATTTCCACGGATAGTTTTAGAGTTGGGAGTTTAAACCTTAACGGGGCCAGAGATGCAAAAAAGAGGGTGTTTTTATATGAGACTGCTAAACTCAAGAAGGTTGACGTTTTATTTATTCAAGAGACACACAGTGATGAACATAATAAAACAAACTGGGAGAGAGAATGGGAGGGTAGAATATTTTTAAGCCACGGCACCACAACGAGTGCAGGAGTGGGATTCCTCTTTTCAAAAGCTTTTAACCCACAGTCTGTAGAGGTGGAGCATGTTGTCCAGGGAAGGTGCCTTTTAATAAGAGCCGGCTTTGAGCATTTTAATGTTGTTTTTATCAACATTTATGCTCCTAACAACGGTGCAGAGAGGAAACGCTTTTTAGAACAAGTTAATGATAAATTAAAAGATTTTAATTTGTCAGATTATGTTTTTTTTAGGCAGGGATTTTAATTGTACAGTGAATGAGCTTTTAGACCGCAATCATGCAGAGCCTCATCCAGCTTCCCAGCATGCTCTGCAGCAGCTGGTCCACTGCCATGGCCTGGTGGATGTATGGAGGAGGATGCACACAAGCTCCAGACAGTACACATGGTCCCACTGCAGAGACAACAGGATCTCTGTAGCACGCCTTGACCGATTTTATTGTTTAAACAACACTTTAATGTTGTTAAAACATGTTGCATTTTGCCTGTTGGTTTTACCGATCACTCCTTGGTTTTATGTAGTGTTGTTATCAGAGGTGTTGTACACGGAAGCGCCTACTGGCATTTTAATTCGGTTTTAGCTGTTGATAGAAGTTTTAAAGATGCTCTTAGTTATTTATGGTCTGGTTTCAGAGAGAGGAAGAGCGAGTTTACAAGTTTGAGACAGTGGTGGGACCATGGAAAAATACAAATCAGACAGTTATGTCAGCAGCACACGCTCAATGTCACACGAGACATCATCAGATCTATTAGTGATCTGGAGACTGATATTGTGGAACTGCAACATTTGAGTGAGTCCACAGGAAATCGAGGATATATTGAAATCCTCAAAACCAAAAAGATGGCGTTAGCCAACCTGCTGGACAAAAAGGTACAAAGTGCGCTGGTCCGGTCCCGTATCCAGACCATCACGGAGATGGACGCTCCCTCTGGCTTCTTCTTCGACTTAGAGAGGAAACACGGGCAGAGGAAACAAATCCACTTGCTGCTGTCGGACACGGGGCAGGAGCTCACAGAACCAGGCCAGATCCGGAGCAGAGCTGTGGAGTTCTACTCACAACTGTACACAAGTGAGTACAATGGCAATAAACAGTTGTTTGAGGAGTTCTGTTGTGAACTGCCACAGATCCAGCAGGACATGAAACCACAGCCAGAGTGCCCCCTATCAAGGGAAGAACTGTTTGCCGCCCTCCAGGGCATGCAAGGCGGGAAGGCCCCGGGCATTGACGGCCTCACTGTAGAGTTCTACAAGGCCTTCTGGGACATTTTTGCTCACAATATGCTCCAGGTTTTCAATGAGAGCCTGGCCCATGGTTCTCTCCCAGTCTCCTGCAGAAGAGCTATCATCACCCTTCTGCCAAAGAAAGGAAACCTACAGGAGATCAAGAACTGGCTCCCTGTGTCCCTCCTCTGCACAGACTATAAAATTCTCTCCAAAGCCCTCGCTAACCACCTGAGAGAAGCCATGGAGCAGGTCATCCACCCGGACCAGACGTACTGCGTGCCCGGCAGGTCCATGGTAGACAATGTCTACCTCATTCGGGACGTTTTGGAGGTCTCCAGCTCATTGGGTGTAAGGACAGGCTTGGTCGGATTAGATCAGGAAAATGCATTTGACTGCATTGAACACAGCTTCCTCTGGGAAACCATGGAGAAGTTTGGGTTCAGCGCTGGTTTCATTGCCAAGATCAAGGTGCTGTACAGTGACATTGAGAGTGTGCTGAAGGTCAATGGTAGCTTGTGTGCTCCTTTTGGGGTGCATAGAGGTGTCCGACAGGGCTGTGCTCTGTCGGGGATGGTCTATGCACTCTCCCTGGAGCCCCTCCTCCAGAAACTAAGAGGAAATCTTCAAGGTCTGTTTTTACCCGGTTTTAATAAGAATTTGGTTTTGTCTGCCTACGCTGATGATGTTGTTGTTTCTGTAAAAAATCAAAAAGATGTGACCACACTAGAGACCCTCACAAAAAAGTTCTCTGCGGTCTCGGCAGCGAGGGTGAACTGGGGGAAAAGTGAAGGCCTCGCTGTTGGAAAGTGGCGTGAAGGCCTCCCAGTTCTCCCTCAAAATTTAGTATGGAAGAGAGATGGTCTCAGATATCTCGGCATTTATGTGGGCAATGAAAAAACAGAAAAAAAAAACTGGGAAGACATAACGGAAAAAATAGATTGATTTTAAATAACCTTGTCGCTTCACTGCTGTGGCACCGACTGGCCTGCTTGGACCCACCCTCAGGCCTGTTGGCTCAAATACAAGTCAAGATGGTGAAATTCTTCTGGGACCAGCAGCATTGGGTGCCACAGTCAGTGTTGTTTTTATCCAGAGAGGAGGGGGGCAGGGCCTTGTCCACCTGGCCAGCAGAACAGCCACCTTTAAAATACAATCTGTCCAGAGGTACTTAACAGGACCTCCAGGCTTAGTGTGCAGGGACGTGACCAGCTGTATTTTCAGACGCGTTAACAGCCTGGGACAGGATGCTGCTCTGTTTTTAACCGATTTTAGATTTTTAAGGTTAAATGGGTTACCTAAATTTTATCAGGGTGTTTTTAAATCCTGTTTGCTTTTTAACTGGGAAAGATCCCACAGGTTCAACTCTCTGCACTGGTTGTTAGAAGAGCCGCTAACAAATGGAGCCAGACTGGATGTGTGCAGCGACACCACGCCTGGGCTGAGGGGGGCACTGTGCCAAAAAAACCTGATAACCCTGAAACAGCTGATAGTTTCAGTGGGGCCAGCACTCGCCGACGCCCAGGCCGTGGCCTCAGCTCTGGAAGTACGCTCCATCCGGCTGGCGCAGAGGATCCTAGAGCTGTGGAGGCAAAAGCTCTCTGCCAAAGAGAAGAGCCTCCTACAGCGGTACAGTGAAGGCAGAGTGGAACTCGACCCCACGGATGACTTCCCTGAAATCCACCTGACCCCTGACCTCACCGAGCTGAGTGGCCCCCTCCTAACAAACTGTACCAGCAACAAGGTCAGTCTGAACAACATGGACAGAAAAAACACTATATATGAACTTTGTGAAGATAATCCACAGGAAAAAACTGTGCAACAGACACCCCACTGTGTGGACAGAGAGACTGGATGGACAGCACCCCCAGTGGACAACGCTCTATAAGCCCCCCATCAGGAAGCGGACCGGTGATCTCCAGTGGAGGATTCTCCATGGGGCCATCGCCACAAACAGTTTTTTATCCGCTTTTAATCACAGTGTTTTAAACAAGTGTCCTTTCTGTGGTCAACCTGAAAACGTCTTCCATGTTTTCACAGCAGACTCACTAGGTTTTTTAGTTTTTTAACGGGTGTTTTTAACCTTTTTAACATTGTGTTCTCTGGCCCTGTTTTTATCTGCGGTGTCAAACAAAATAAAACAGAAAAACAAAAGTGCCAATTGGTAAATTATCTCTTAGCGGAAGCAAAACTGGCAGTATGCTTGACCCGCAGAGACAAAATTCAGACAGGCTCCACACAAGATCCTGTGACTGTGTGGAAGATGGGTGTTAAAGCCCGACTCAGCTTAGAGTTCTGCTTCCACAGGGCCACAGGGAGCCTTGTACATTTTGAAAACATGTGGTGCTATGAGAACATCTTGTGCTGTGTAACGGATGGAGAGAAAATAATATATAACAAGTGCCTTATTTAAACATGATCTATGAATTTGTTTGATTTGCTTTATGTTGTTGGCTGAAAATGTTTTCCCTTGCAAATAGTTGTTAATAAATGAGTTTTTAAAAATCCAAAAATCTTCTTCGTCTTCTTCTTCTGCTGCTGCTGCTGCTTCTTCTTCTTCTTCTTCTTCTTCTTCTTCTGCTGTTGCTTCTTCTTCTTCTTCTTGGGTGTTAAAGTGTTGCAGAGCATCGACACGAGAGTCTCTTCATCTTATCTTCTTTTATTTTGTTGTTTGTTGTGTTTGTCTGCTTTTTATAGAAAAGAGATAATCAATCAATCAATATCAGAAACTAATGAAACCAAACAGACAGAACGAGCTGCACATATGTATCAATAATTATTTATTAAACAAGGATTGATGGATTAAATAACGACTGTGCTGTAGAGAGGATTCACAGGCTCGAAAATAAAACATCATCATAACATCATTTAAATATTGATAAGGTATATTAGTCAGTGAAATAATCAATAATGTGTAAATGATACCTGATTGTTAGCACTCACAAATATTAAACATATATAAAATATATAAAACTCAAACGTCTCTCTGAAGTGACGAAGACATTTAAACACATTCAGTAACAACAGAAGAAGATGAGACATTAAAGGACAGTTTGTCTTCTTCTTCTCTTCCTTTAATCTGAGGATTAATCTGGTCTTCATCTGCAGCACAGATTATTTTTACTCTTCATTAATCTGACCTCTGACCCTCCTCCTCTTCATCCTCATCTTCCTCCTCCCTCTGCTCTCTGTCTCACTCTGATCTTATTCAAATAACAGACTCGTAACTCACTCGCTCTTTATCTGAGTGTTTATAATGAATGTCTTTATTAATGAGTCAGTCATCACAGACACAAGAAGAGGAACGACGTCCACATGATGTCCCGCACTGTGAGTCTACCGTCTTCTTCTGTGGTGGAGTCAGCACAGTGGATCCTGCTCCTTCTTTTGATTCCTCCATGGTCAAACCTGGTGATGACATCATCACCCTTCACCGTGGCTCTCTGGCACCACAACAACAGAGTCTCAGCCAACAACGTCTGCCAACGCTCAGAGATGGCTGATGGAGGACTGACGGTCCGCTGCAGTGGACTGAGACTGACACAGGTCTGTGTGTGTGTGTGTGTGTGTGTGTGTGTGTGTGTCTGGTATTCATGATGATGTGGGGACATGGAGCAGCTTGTGCATTGTGGGCACACTCTAACATCTGCCCAGGTGTTTGTGTCCTCAGGTACCTGTCGGCCTCTCTAACCTGACCGTCCGTCTGTTTCTGGATAAAAACCTTCTCAGCTCTCTGCCGGCCGGCTCCTTCTCTGATCTGTCGCTGCTCGATGAGCTCGACCTGTCGCACAACCAGGTTTGCATCACCTTCACTTCTGCTTCAGAGGGCGACGACGGGATGATGAAATGATTTACATCTTGATGCATCAAGGTTTTTTATTTCTGTACATGATTTATTTCCTCTCAGTGTGTGACTACTTATTTTTAAAACAGCAGTTTTTAAATCCCGTCTGCATCAAGGCAGGGAAAATGAAAGTTTCCCAAACATTAGAGATGTAGCTAACGTAGCTAGTGCACCAGCTAAGCTAACGTAGCTAGTGCACCAGCTACGTTAGCTGTGGCTGATCGCTGACAGACAGAAACAAACTTCTACAGTCCATCGTCTGTTTGATAATCTGAGCACTGATTCTTGTGGTGTCCTTTCTAAAATGATCAGAGGTGAAAGTTTCTATATTCTGTTCTGATCCATGAGTTAATGAACAGACAGTGTTAGCTAGCTAATGCGCTAGCTAGTTAATAAGTCGTCTACTTCCACATTAAATTGTGTTTCTCTCCGGTGTCTGCTGTGCTTCTGCCACCATGATGTGCGCACAACTTTTGTGATGTCCATTCAAAACTGGTCCATATAATACTTAATTGCCATGTCGACACAGCTGACAGGAAGAATTATGTAAACGTAATAATATGTAAAGTAAGAGAAGTAAAACATGGATCATATTTATACATTCAAACAATAAGATCAGGTTCTTCAGTCCTGTTAAAGTGTTCTTCCATCAGAGTTCATGCACTGAATAATATCAATAATATCTGGCGGAAGATTGGAGCTTCACAAACAACATGTTGGTGTTAGTTCCTGTTTCCTGTTTCCTGTCAGCTCTCCTCACTGGAAGCCGGTTGTTTCCGCGGTTTGGCGTCCTCGCTTCGCTTCCTGGACCTGTCATCCAATCAGTTGTCTTCGTTGGAGCTGGCGGCGCTCAGCGGGCTGCGAGCTCTCACCAACCTCACACGCAACCCGTGGCACTGTGACTGCAGGATGCAGGTGAGATCACCTGTACAGGTGACGTTATTAATCATGTAACAGCAGAAGAAGAATAAAGTCTGACTCTGTTCGTTCATTAGAAGAAAGTGTGTTTGACTGATTCTGTTTGTGTCTCTGTGTTCAGCTGTCAACGCCTCAGCTGGATCTGGACCCGTCATCTCTCTCTGAAGTCATCTGTCAAACCTCCGACCTGCCAAACCGCGGTACGTCCACGCTGCATTCACATCGAATCAGACGTCTAGGCTGCAAAACGAAAGCTGATGTCACACTGGGGTGGGAAAAAATCAATACGGCATAGTATCGCAAAATTGTCGTGTGACAGTATGGTCACGTTTTCTTATTGTATAATTACTAATAATACAAATACAAATTAAATTTAAGGCAGCTTCTAAAATAATATCATCAGTTGATTTTTCAGTCCTACAGATTAATTTTACAGCTGCAAATAAAAATGTCTTAAGTGATGAAAATTTCATTTTATTAGATAAAACACATGTTGACAGTTTCCTCTGAAGACAAAATGTACTGTTTAAAAAAAGATAATAAATCACATTAATACTGTATCATGACTGAAGTACACCATGCCACTGAACACTACAGGAAGTACACCGCCCCTCTGAACACTACAGGAAGTGCACCATGCCACTGAACACTACAGGAAGTACACCGCCCCTCTGAACACTACAGGAAGTACACCGCCCCTCTGAACACTACAGGAAGTGCACCGCCCCTCTGAACACTACAGGAAGTACACCGCCCCTCTGAACACTACAGGAAGTACACCGCCCCTCTGAACACTACAGGAAGTACATCGCCCCTCTGAACACTACAGGAAGTACACCGCCCCTCTGAACACTACAGGAAGTACATCGCCCCTCTGAACACTACAGGAAGTACACTGCCCCTCTGAACACTACAGGAAGTACACCGCCCCTCTGAACACTACAGGAAGTACACCGCCCCACTGAACACTACAGGAAGTACACCGCCCCACTGAACACTACAGGAAGTACACTGCCCCTCTGAGACTTTGGATCACATCGGCGATCAGCTCACGTCCTATTGGCTGTTTAAGTCGTTGCATCAGGCTGCGTCTGACAGTAACGTTACAGGTGGCGTATGGCTCCTCCTCCCTGAGGAGATCAGACGGATGGATTCATTAAACACAGTGTTTTATAAATGTGCTCTCAGACGTTCTCTTAACTGTTTGATTGATTTAGTCTTGTTGAATGTACCTGACTCGTCCTTGTGTTATCTGAGTGTGAAAGTGTTGTGACGTGATGTTTCAGGAGCTGTTGGGACGCCTCTGCTTCAGCTGCTGGACGACTGGGATCTGTGTCTGTCTGTGAGGAGAAGCACTGATGTGGTGATGTTGGTCACCATGGTCCTCTGGTTCTCCACCCTCATCTCCTACCTGCTCTACTACATCCGACAGAACCAGGAACACGCCCGCCAACACATGGAGTACATCAAGGCTCTGCAGGGACGCCAGCTGTAGAGGAAGATGGAGCGCCAGAGTCCATTTTTGAAAACCAACACCCGCCCATCCTCAAAGCACCAGAACCGACCTGTTACCTGTAAAACTAGTAAAAACCTCACCCATTAATAAAAGTCCTGCGACCCTCCACCCATGATCAAACCCCCCCAGGCTCCAGTCCCTCACATGAAGCTGGTTCTCCGTTCTTGAATTGGACGTCTCTTTGACTGGATGGTGGAAACATTCAATCACTGCCAGGTTAGGAAACATGTTAGCATGCTCCTTCCACCACCATCAAACCTCCAAAGGATCTGAACTCCATGTAGGCTGCCACCTCATCCTCGGGCTGCAAAGTGTCATGGCTGGAGATATTGTGTTGTTTTATGTGTCAGAGAAATTTATCATGTTGTTGTTATATTAAACGTTTGGAAGTTATTGGTGATTTAAAAGTCGAAGGTAAAAGCTGCAGTTTGAGTCAACCTTTAGCTAGCATGCTAACACCATGTGGCAGCAGAACATGGCAGTGAGCAACTAGGTGAGAAATGTTCCACAAATTTTTAAAAGTAATAGATTAAAAAACTAAGGAAAAACCAATTTATAATTATTATATTTACATTTTAAAATTATGTCACAGAATATTTTTTTTTATAAAAGCACTTTTTCCAGGTAATTTTCTTTGTTTTAACTTTTTTAAATTAATTATCTTGTTTTAAATTTTCTCTTTAATTTCTTGCAACTTTTTGAGGGAACGTTTCCTCTGTTTGTTGCTCGCTGCCTCCCTCCTGTGTTTGTTAAGAATTTGGGGACCTGTGGAGTCTCCTCTCGTCTTACTGGCTCACAGACCTGACGTGAGTTTATTTAATGAGAGCAGTTACTTTAATGTGTCGATCATCTCTCTGTTTTCATCTTGTTTAATTTCACATATTTGTTTTATTCATATTTGGTCGTGTGTGTGTTGTTTGTTTCCTGACTGTGTTTCAGTTGGTTTATACATTATATACACCAAACATAACGATACAAAACAAAGAGAAAAAGATGAATAAATAAAAACATGAAGTGCTAAAAATTAAACAAAAACACAAATCATCATGATCCAGTGTCTGTTCTGTCTTCTTTATTATTATTTCAAAGCTTTACAGAGACAGGTATGAATTAATGTGCAAACGTGTTCAGTGTGTAACGAGGCCTCTGGATCTCTGAGCTCCTTCTCTGTGTGCACAACACGAGACATTAATCTGTGCAGCAGCACTTATTTTCCTGTTTATAACGTTTATTTGTCCAAAATAAACTTGCGTGATGACGGTGGACGAACAAATGAAATCATGTCCGAATCACAAACAAATAATTTCAACACGTCTTTAACTCAGTAAAATAACTTTATCAGTAATATTTGTTTCAGAGACAACCAGCTCTTTTCCCACCCTAAGTCTCTTCTGACAGAGGACCAGAGGAAGCAGCTGCAGATGACCTCCTGTGAAATGGTGGCGCCCTCCAGTGGCGGTTATGACGTCACTGCAGTCAAGTCAGTTTTATTTGTGTGGCACGTTTCATGCACAGATACACACAATGTGCTTTTACAGTAAAACACAGAAAACATGAGATAAGAAGACTTGTGCTTCACACACACACACACACACACACACACACACTGATGTTACAGCTGCAGCAGATCTCAGTTTCACCTGATTTAGTTTGAATCCTCGGCACATCCAGGAGACACATGTTCGATGACGAGGCATGAGGTTGGTCTGCAGCAGGTCAGACAGATATTTAGGAGCTGTGTAAACAAGTATTAATATTCTGTGATCAGTTCTGGACTGTGCCGACAGCCACTGGAGTGTTTTCACTACAGGTGTAATGTGTTGTTCCAAGTTAGCACTGACACTGTGGCCCCTGGACTACCTGTCGTCATTACAGTAATCCAACCTGCTGGAGATGAGCCAGGGACCAAGTCTCCAGAGTCACATCAAGACAGGAAACTCCTGAGTTTGGAAGTGTTCTTTAAATGGTAGGTGACCGTCAATGACCGTCACCAAGAGAAGCTTTTCTACCAGCTTCACATCATAGTTCAGAAAGCTCAACATCCAATGAGAATTTATATTCTTACAGTTCTAGCTGTGATAAATTGGGTCATTTTGGCAATTTCATGTTGTCTTTATGAAGCAGAGTAGCGACCGCTCCGGCTCAGTCTTGGTAAGGTGCTGAAAACATCAGTGATGCTCTGATGAAGGTCGAATAGACAGAAAGCTCAACAATAAAGTGAAATACTGCGTTTGTTGAAGGTGGCAGTGAGTGTGAGTTTATTTATCTCCTTTAACTTTAGCTTATATTGTAGTTATGCTATGTAGCGTGTGAAATAGAGTATGGTGAATGTGCTAAGAAAGGTAGTATCAGCAACGTCTCTACCTGGAGCTCGCATGTACGGAGCCTGGGTTTGTTGAAGGTGGCAGTGCTGTTTGGGCTGAGAAAGCCATGTGTAAGTAAGGTAAAGGAGGTTGTTGGGTTGGTGTGGGGAGCAGTGAGACCTGGCATTAGGGGAGTGTCTCTGGGACGCCAGAGATCACTGTCTAGCCTCCTGGAGGTGTCGTGGGACCAACTAGACGAAACACTGGTGAAAGGAGGTTCCCACCTGATGACCCCAAAGACATGTTAGTTATCACTGCTCACTGGTCTGTATAGTTAAGCCTTGCCATATTAGCTTATCATAGGGCTTAGGAGGTTATTCACTGAGTGCTGATCCTTTCTCTAGAGCACAAACTTCTTGTGTTTATTTGAATTCGTAGATGTCAGTGTGCGAAATCTTTTTCCACCTATTTGGGCCTGTTCAATTTCAATTTCAATTTCAATTTCAATTTTATTTATAAAGCCCAATATCACAAATCACAATTTGCCTCACAGGGCTTTACAGCATACGACATCCCTCTGTCCTTATGACCCTCACAGCTGATCAGGAAAAACTCCCCAAAAAACCCTTTAACGGGGAAAAAAACGGTAGAAACCTCAGGAAGAGCAACTGAGGAGGGATCCCTCTTCCAGGACGGACAGACGTGCAATAGATGTCGTACAGAACAGATCAGCATAATAAATTAACAGTAATCCTTATGACACAATGAGACAGAGAGAGAGACAGAGAGAGACAGAGAGAGAGACAGAGAGAGAGAGAGACAGAGACAGAGAGACAGAGAGAGACAGAGAGAGAGAGAGAGACAGACAGACAGACAGACAGACAGAGAGAGACAGAGAGAGAGACAGAGAGAGATGAGCATGAAGATGAGCTCCTGAATATTTTTGCTTTTTTGGATGTTTTAAAGTGAGATAAACTACTGTTCTTCTAAGAGCTGGAAGAAAACAGAAGAGAAAACCGTTGTTTTTAAAAAAAATCTACCAAGAAGGAAAAAAAACAGCAAAAACCTCAGAAAACAGTGATAGACTGGAAAACAACGGAACCAACTGCCAAACTGACAGTTAGCCTAACTGTCCAACCAGCAACAAAAAAAAAAGGTCAAGCAAAGAGGAGGAAAACAGCTGAAGACGCAAGTGAGTGAACCATCAGAAAGAAAATATAACATTTAAAAAGAGGAAACAAAAAATTGCTGAACACTAAATAAACTTAAGCTAGCATAACACAGCTAGCTGTAAACAAGACCCTTAGCAACTGTTGCCAAGGAATTTAAATAGCAGCAGTTCAACAGCAGCAGAGCCTGATGGAATCCACCAAAGGCTGTACAGAGGCTGTTCCTCTCCTCTATCCTCCTGATGTAACCAATGAGACTGCCAGGAAGGCATTTAAACAAAAACTGCTAAAAGAAAGACCAGAAACCCTGTTTTCTGATCTTTACAAGACCGGGGAGGTCAGCAACCTGATCCTCTTCACAGACCAGCCGCTAGCATGGCACTCTGCCATCAGTGCCCACTACCCCTCTGTCAAAAAAGAGGGGATCTGTAACGGCTGGAAAATAAAAATAAAAGAAGCAGAGGATTCAGATACTTTCATGATGACAGTAAACTTATACAAGAATGGGACTATCATGGTGCAGGGGAACCTCAAACTGTTTGAGATGGACTTCCTCCTTATAAAGGAAAGAGCCCAGCAGGAGAGATCTAGCTCCACTGACAGTTCCCAGGTCCCAGCTCCCAGCTGCCTAACTACTGAGCAGCCCCCTGAAGAGAAGGAGCCCACCAGCCCAGAGCAGGTCCAGGACCCCCAGCTGAACCGCACCATCACCGAACTGAAGGTGAAATTCACAGAGCTGGAGAGAGAACTAGTACAACTGAGAGAGCTGATCAGCCAACAGCCATGCCAGCCCACCACAGCTCAGCCTGATCCCTGCACCATCAGCACAGAGCTGGGCATGCTGAGGCAGGACAGGGACAGCTGCAGGAGAGAGCTGAGCCTGCTCAGGACTGAGATCAGAGAGCTGCATCAGGACAGAGAGCAGCGTCTAGCAGCACTGACAGCTCTGACAGAGGAGGTGAAGGAGCTCAGAGGAGAGAGAGAGGAGCACAGGAGAGAACTTACCTCTCTGTCAAAGGAGGTGGAGGAGCTCAGAGGAGAGAGAGAGAGGAGCACAGGAGAGAACTTACCTCTCTGTCAAAGAAGGTGGAGGAGCTCAGAGGAGAGAGAGAGGAGCACAGGAGAGAACTTACCTCTCTGTCAAAGGAGGTGGAGGAGCTCAGAGGAGAGAGAGAGGAGCACAGGAGAGAACTTACCTCTCTGTCAAAGGAGGTGGAGGAGCTCAGAGGAGAGAGAGAGGAGCACAGGAGAGAACTTACCTCTCTGTCAAAGGAGGTGGAGGAGCTCAGAGGAGAGAGAGAGGAGCACAGGAGAGATCTTACCTCTCTCTCAAAGGAGGTGAAGGAGCTCAGAGGAGAGAGAGAGGAGCACAGGAGAGAACTTACCTCTCTGTCAAAGGAGGTGGAGGAGCTCAGAGGAGAGAGAGAGGAGCACAGGAGAGAACTTACCTCTCTGTCAAAGGAGGTGGAGGAGCTCAGAGGAGAGAGAGAGGAGCACAGGAGAGAACTTACCTCTCTGTCAAAGGAGGTGGAGGAGCTCAGAGGAGAGAGAGAGGAGCACAGGAGAGATCTTACCTCTCTGTCAAAGGAGGTGAAGGAGCTCAGAGGAGAGAGAGAGGAGCACAGGAGAGAACTTACCTCTCTGTCAAAGGAGGTGGAGGAGCTCAGAGGAGAGAGAGAGGAGCACAGCAGAGCACTCACCACTCTGTCAGAACAGCTTCAGGAGAGAGGTGGAGCTACACAGGACCTGGATGAAAAACTAGACCACAACCAGGACCCTGTGAGCAGCCAGGACCCACCAATCCAAGAACCTACCTCCACCCCCAGCTCCACATCCAGCCCACAGACCAGCACCTCCCCTCATTCCACCAGACCAGCACAACAGAGAGAGAAGACAGACATTGTCCTCCTCATCGACTCCAATGGAAAATTCCTTAATGAAAGAAACTTTTCCCCACCCACAAAGTGGCTAAAATCTGGTGTCCAAACACCCACCAAGCCATAGACCTGCTGTCAGAGGAGCGGCTTGGATCTCCGAGTCACATCATCATCCACACTGGCACCAATGATCTGCGGAGCCAGCAGGAGAGGGTGTCAGAGTCACTCAAGAGAGTGACAGAGAAAGCCTCCACCACCTTCCCCAACAGCAGAGTGGTCATATCCACTCTGCTCCCAAGGAAAGACTTCCACCCTGACACCATCCACAGGATCAACAGCAGCCTGTCCAGAGACTGTGCACGGAGACCCAATGTCCACCTAGCCCACCACCCCACCCTGGACATCAGCTGTCTCTACGACCACGTCCATCTGTTTAAAAGCACAGTCCCCATCTTCGCCCAAACACTGAAAAGCGTCGCTCTCAACAGAGACCAATCCACGGCCCGCAGAAAGAGCACATCAGCCCACAACCCCCACAGAACACCAAGACATCCTCAACCAACATCCAGACCAACACAATGGAGACAAGACCACCCTCAGCCCCACCCACATCATGTCCAAATCAGACCCCACCAAGGCAACCATGATCCCCCTCAAGCCAGACCACAGTCACTCCTGTCCCTAGGGGCCCCACCCCAACCACAGCGACAAGAGCCACACCCTGGCCCACTGAGTTATGCCCAGGTGGTCCGGAGAGCAGCAGAACGAACCTTAACCACCCCCCCACACAATGAACTGAAGGACATTCAGCAGATGCTCAGCCTGCTTTGCTCTCATCTGATTGGACAGGTACCACAATAGACACTGTATGAATTATTATTATTAGAGTATTTCTTGTTCTCATACAGTTTTAAAAAAAAAAGGATATTTACATTGTACATAAGTATTGATTATTTAATATACCAGTTATTGATTTGTTACCTTTTATAATATGTCATGTAGATACTCTTAAATTATTTTCTTTGACTTAGTAGTTTGTCTCATTTTGATCACCAAATGCAGCCTTTTGAGTTTTAAATGAAATCTAAATCTTTTGTCATCTCTTGTTTGAATGTTCAGGGTCTGAGATCTTCTGCTCTTGGCCTTAAGAGCAGGACCTCAGACTTTATTAGAGAGTTAGAAAATGCAGATGTGTTTATACTGCAAGAGACTTGGTGTAGAGGAGATGTCTCCACTGGTTGTCCCTCAGGCTACATAGAGATAATGTCCCCGTCCACCAAACTAAAGGGAGTAACACAAGGAAGGGATTCAGGGGGAATGCTGATCTGGTATAAGGCAAACCTTGTACAATACATTGAATTAATCAAAAAAGGAGAATTTTCAATTTGGCTCAAAATCAAAAAAGACCTTATCACCACAGATAAAGATGTATTCCTGTGTGCAGCATATATCCCCCCATCACAATCCCCTTATTTTAATGAAGACAGTTTCTCTATTCTCGAAGATGAGATTAGTTACTTTCAGGCCCAGGGAAGTGTACTGATCTGTGGAGACCTGAATGCCAGGACTGGTACAGAACCAGACTTTATCAGCACACAGGGAGACAAACATATACCTGGTCAAGTCAGCACCCCCCTCCCTTCACACCCCCGCAGAAACAACTTTGACAAAACTGTCAATAAAAGTGGGCAGCAACTGTTGCAGCTCTGCCGAACATTGGGTCTGTACATGGTTAACGGTCGGCTTCAAGGGGACTCATTCGGTCTTTACACTCATAGCTCTCCTCTTGGCAACAGCACAGTAGACTATGGCATCACTGACCTAGACCCCTTCTACCTGAGAGCATTTACAGTCAGCCCCTTAACCCCCTTATCAGACCATAGTAAAATCACACTCTACATTAAAACGACAGCAAACGACCCTCACACAGTAGAACCCTGCAATCTGACCTACAGAAAACAACCTTATAAATGGACAAACAAAAGCAAAGACGAATATCAGACAGCAATCAAAAATCCAATCTTTCAATCCCATTTAGACTGTTTTCTTTCCACCTCGTATCCCCTCAATCAGGACGGCCTCAGACAGGCTGTACAGGACATGTACAACATATTTGACCATGTGGCAGACTTATCCAGTCTGAAAAAGCGCCAGCACCACAGACCAAGAGACCCGACCAATGATGAGTGGTTTGACACAGAATGCAGATAACTGAGAAAAACTCTCAGAAATGTGTCAAATCAAAAACACAGACAACCTGACAACCCTGAGCTCCGCCTCCAGTACTGGGAAACACTGAGAGTATACAGAAAAACACTCAGAACTAAAAAAGAACAGCATGTGAGGCATCAGTTACAAATAATTGAAGAGTCCATTGACTCCAATGACTTCTGGAAGAAATGGCACTCTTTCAGCAAACCACAAAAAGAAGAATTGGCTATTCAAAATGGTGACATCTGGAAAAATCACTTTGAAAGTCTGTATACTGCTGTTCCCCTGAATTCGGCCCAAAACAATCTCCTCAACAAATTACAAATTTTAGAATCAGTCATTAAAGACAACCAGAACCCTCTAGACTACCAAATTACTGAAGCAGAGCTGCTGGCTAAAATCCAGGCACTGCAGCCAAAGAAAGCCAGCGGTCCTGATGGCATTTTAAATGAAATGCTAAAATTTGATGACCATAAATTTAACATTGCCATATTAAAATTATTTAACCTTATTCTGGGTGTCGGACATTTCCCTGACCTCTGGAGTGAAGGAATCATCACACCAATCTTTAAAAGTGGAAACAAATTCGACCCAAACAATTACCGAGGCATCTGTGTCAGCAGCAACCTGGGGAAGTTGTTCTGCAGCATCCTAAACAGCCGACTGCAAGACTTCCTCAGAGAACATGATGTCCTGAGCAAGAGCCAGATAGGATTCACACCCAAACATAGAACAACAGACCATATCTACACCCTTCACACCCTCATTAATAAAGACGTCCACCAAAACAAGAGGAAAATCTTCTCTTGTTTTGTGGACTTCAAAAAAGCATTCGACTCAATTTGGCATGATGGACTGTTCTTAAAATTAATTGGGGGAAGGTCTATGACATCATCAAAACCATGTACAGTCATATGAAATGTGCTGTTAAAATTAACAACATGGAAACAGATTTCTTCCCCCAGAGTAGAGGAGTAAAACAGGGCTGCAGTCTCAGCCCCACCCTCTTCAACATTTATATCGATGAATTGGCCAAATCACTAGAACTATCTGACATCCCTGGTCTCACTCTGTCTGACACACAGGTTAAATGCCTACTTTTTGCAGATGATCTCATATTGCTGGCTCCATCAAATGAAGCACTACAACAGCAACTGGATCACCTGCAAACCTTCTGTCAGACCTGGGCCCTGACAGTTAATCTGGACAAAACCAAAATTATGATATTCCAGAAACGACCCAGGGGTCAGGGAGACCAAACCAGGTTTTTCCTGGGCTCTCATGAGGTGGAGCACACACACGACTACACATACTTAGGACTACACATCACGTCCACGGGAAACTTTAACCTGGCTGTTGATGATCTCAGAGAGAGGGGAAGAAGGGCTTTCTATGCTATAAAGAAATCTTCAAACATTAATATACCCATTAGAATCTGGCTCAAAATATTCAAATCTATAATTGAACCAATTATTCTGTATGGTAGTGAGGTGTGGGGTCCTCTTGCAAATCAAGATTTTGAAAAATGGGACAAACACCCCATCGAAATCCTGCATACAGAGATTTGCAAGAGCATCCTCAGAGTGCACAGGAACACCCCCAACAACGGGTGCCGAGCTGAGCTAGGCCAATTCCCCCTTTTAATTAGAATTCAAAAAAGAGCCATCAAATTTTATAAACACCTTAAAACAAGTGACCCCAACTCCTACCACTACAAAGCTCTGCAATGCCAAGAGGAGAGCATGGAGAAGAGCCCCCTCAGCCAGCTGGTCCTGAGGCTCAGCTCCTCTAACAGCACAAGACCTCAGGACAGCCCTCACACAATCTGGACCCACCAAATTATAGAGAAACAAAAAGAACATTACATTAACTATTGGACATCTACCACAAAAACGCAAAGCAAACTTCAGTGTTATTTGGCTCTAAACAGACAGTACACGGTGGCAGAATATCTGAGCACCGTGACTGATGAGAAACTGAGGAAGACTTTGACCATGTACAGACTCAGTGACCACAGCTTGGCCATAGAGACGGGCAGACACAGGCAGACCTGGCTGCCCAGAGAGGACAGGTTGTGTGAGCTCTGTCCACACAGACAAGCGGAGACAGAGACACACTTCCTGTTGCACTGCAGCAAGTATGAACACATCAGAGCCGACTTCCTCTCAAAAATAAAACATAAAGTCACTGACTTTGATTCTCTGCCTGATCAAACTAAAATGCAACACATCCTTGGAGAGAACAGAGTCAGCAGCTTAGCAGCAGCAAAATATGTCAGGTTATGCCACAGCCTGAGGGACAACCATCACAACACCTGACACACCTGTCTATATTTACAGTCCTTGTAACTCACAACCTACATTTTTCTTTATTCATTTTTTTTTCTATATTATATATTGGTGTATTGTATTGTAGATTGGTGTATTTTGTATTATATATCATATATTTAATCTTTTTTTTTTTTTATAGTTTTCTGACTTACTTTTATTATTGTACTTTATTTGTAAATTTTTAATGTCTTTGGCAATATTGTTAATCTACAGTCATGCCAATAAAGCTTATTGAAATTGAAATTGAAATTGACAGAGAGACAGAGAGAGAGAGACAGACAGAGAGAGAGAGAGAGAGAGAGACAGAGAGACAGAGAGAGAGAGAGAGAGACAGAGAGACAGAGAGAGAGCGACAGACAGAGAGAGAGAGACAGAGAGACAGAGAGACAGAGAGAGAGAGAGACAGACAGAGAGAGAGAGACAGAGAGAGAGAGACAGAGAGACAGAGAGAGAGACAGAGAGACAGAGAGAGAGAGAGAGAGAGACAGAGAGAGAGAGAGACAGAGAGAGAGAGAGACAGACAGAGAGAGATGCAGGACAGACAGTAATGACAGTAGCTTACAACAACATTAATGAAAGTAATATTATAATTATAGTTCTGGCTACTGTGGTACAATATGTTGAAAGTATATATTAATATCTGATAGTATACATGTGTGACAATAATTGTCCTGCGGTAACATAAACACAAGGGTTTTGATCTGTAAGCCCCGCCCCCTCAGCCTGGATAAATAAAACACTCTCGTACTCGTACTTGTCATCCTCCGCTTAGCCCAGACAGTCCTCTCCCCAGCCACTTCCGTCAGCTCTTCCGAGGGAACCCCGAGGCGTTCCCAGGCCAGCCGGGTGATGTAGTCCCTCCAGCGTGTCCTGGGGCGGCCCCGAGCTCTCCTCCCGGTTGGACACACCCGAAACAACTCCCAAGGGAGGCGTCCGGGAGGCATCCTTACCAGATGCCCGAACCACCTAAACTGGCTCCTCTCGATGTGGAGGAGCAGCGGCTCTACTCCGAGTCCCTCCCGGATGTCTGAGCTCCTCACCCTATCCCTAAGGCTGAGCCCAGCCACCCTGCGGAGGAAACTCATTTCGGCCGCTTGTACTCGCGAAATAAAAAATAAAACTCATGCCTCCCCTTTCTCCCTCATAAATAACGAACAGTCCCTAATTTATTACAGAATCAAAACAAACTGTTTGTTTACCTCTTTATTTGTTTGTTTGTTTGTTTGTGTTTGTGAGTTTTTTCACAGCTTTAAAGAGTCCAACAGAAAACATGGGTTTGTTTCCAGGAGAGTCTGAATCGATCTGTCTGTGATCGATTATCAGCGTCTGCTCTGCTGTGATCATCTCATCCAGCCTGAGGTTTCCCATAATCCTTTGCGCTGTAGAATAGTTGCCAGTCATCGCCGTTAACTTCAGACTGAGCTCATTAACTACAGGTCGGTTAATTATTCCGTGTCTGTCCGCTCATCATGAAGGAGACAGCGGCCAAGCGGCGCGGGGACAAGGCAGGAGCTCGGGACCGGGACTCTAAAGCCGACAAGCCGAAGGAGCCGACGGGCCCCGAGCCGCAGGACGTGGAGATGCCGGAGGAGGAGGCGGCTAACGCGGCTAAACAGCCCAAAGAGCTGGACAGTGTCACTCTGGACGGTAAGACTCACTTCCATTGACGTTACTGCCGTTAAACCCACCGGCAGAGTCTGGTACCGGCTCAGGAGCTGGTCACTGTCCGGTCCGGTTCACCGGAGATGAGTCAGCGGCTGTTAGCATGTTAGCTAACATGCTAATGATGAAGCTAACTGTTGTTGTGACCGAGCACTCGGCAAAGAACTACAGATTAATACAGATGGTACAAGATAAACTTTATTAACACAGGTCAGAGACGATCATGAGAAACATCAGATGATCACTGTTTGTGTTTGTGACACATCAAATATGATGTTTACCTTTAAAACTGATCAGAGCCATCCTGTCAGATCAATACACTCAGATCATATAAAAGAAGAGCTCAGAGATATTCACTGATTTAAATATGATTAAATCTCAGTGGTGATCTCCTCATCTGCTCCTCTCCGATCTTCATCCTCTGTCCTCTCTCCTCCTGTCTTCTCTGTCCTCTCTCCTGTCTCCTCTGTCCCCTCTCCTCCTGTCTTCTCTGTCCTCTCTCCTGTCTCCTCTGTCCCCTCTCCTCCTGTCTCCTCTGTCCCCTCTCCTCCTGTCTCCTCTGTCCTCTCTCCTCCTGTCTTCTCTGTCCTCTCTCCTGTCTCCTCTGTCCCCTCTCCTCCTGTCTCCTCTGTCCCCTCTCCTCCTGTCTCCTCTGTCCTCTCTCCTCCTGTCTTCTCTGTCCTCTCTCCTGTCTCCTCTGTCCCCTCTCCTCCTGTCTCCTCTGTCCCCTCTCCTCCTGTCTTCTCTGTCCTCTCTCCTGTCTTCTCTGTCCCCTCTCCTCCTGTCTCCTGTGTCCTTTCTCCTCTGTCTCCTCTGTCCCCTCTCCTCCTGTCTTCTCTGTCCTCTCTCCTGTCTCCTCTGTCCTCTCTCCTGTCTCCTCTGTCCTCTCTCCTCCTGTCTTCTCTGTCCCCTCTCCTCCTGTCTTCTCTGTCCTCTCTCCTGTCTCCTCTGTCCCCTCTCCTCCTGTCTTCTCTGTCCTCTCTCCTGTCTCCTCTGTCCCCTCTCCTCCTGTCTCCTCTGTCCCCTCTCCTCCTGTCTTCTCTGTCCTCTCTCCTGTCTTCTCTGTCCCCTCTCCTCCTGTCTCCTGTGTCCTTTCTCCTCTGTCTCCTCTGTCCCCTCTCCTCCTGTCTTCTCTGTCCTCTCTCCTGTCTCCTCTGTCCTCTCTCCTCCTGTCTTCTCTGTCCTCTCTCCTCCTGTCTTCTCTGTCCTCTCTCCTGTCTCCTCTGTCCTCTCTCCTGTCTCCTGTGTCCCCTCTCTTCCTGTTTTCTCTGTCCTCTCTCCTGTCTCCTCTGTCCTCTCTCCTCCTGTGTCCTCTGTCCTCTCTCCTCTGTCTCCTCTGTCCCCTCTCCTCCGTCTCCTCTGTTCCCTCTCCTCCTGTCTCCTCTGTCCTCTCTCCTCCTGTCTCCTCTGTCCCCTCTTCTCCTGTCTCCTCTGTCCTCTTTCCTCCTGTCTCCTCTGTCCTCTCTCCTCTGTCTCCTCTGTCCTCTCTCCTCCTGTCTCCTCTGCCCCCTCTCCTCCTGTCTCCTGTGTCCTCTCTCCTCTGTCTCCTCTGTCCCCTCTCCTCCTGTCTTCTCTGTCCCCTCTCCTGTCTTCTCTGTCCTCTCTCCTGTCTCCTGTGTCCTCTCTCCTCCTGTCTTCTCTGTCCTCTCTCCTGTCTCCTCTGTCCTCTCTCCTCCTGTCTCCTCTGTCTTCTCTGTCCTCTCTCCTGTCTCCTCTGTCCTCTCTCCTCCTGTCTCCTGTGTCCTCTCTCCTCTGTCTCCTCTGTCCCCTCTCTTCCTGTCTTCTCTGTCTTCTCTGTCCTCTCTCCTGTCTCCTCTGTCCTCTCTCCTGTCTCCTCTGTCCTCTCTCCTCCTCTCTCCTCTGTCCTCTCTCCTCCTGTCTCCTCTGTCCCCTCTCCTCCTGTCTCCTCTGTCCTCTCTCCTCTCTCCTCTGTCTCCTCTGTCTCCTCTGTCCCCTCTCCTCCTGTCTCCTCTGTCCTCTCTCCTCCTGTCTCCTCTGTCCTCTCTTCTCCTGTCTCCTCTGTCCCCTCTTCTCCTGTCTCCTCTGTCCTCTTTCCTCCTGTCTCCTCTGTCCTCTCTCCTCCTGTCTCCTCTGTCCTCTCTCCTCTGTCTCCTCTGTCCCCTCTCCTCTTGTCTCCTCTGTCCTCTCTCCTCCTGTCTCCTCTGTCCTCTCTCCTCCTGTCTCCTCTGTCCTCTCTCCTCCTGTCTCCTCTGTCCTCTCTTCTCCTGTCTCCTCTGTCCTCTCTTCTCCTGTCTCCTCTGTCCTCTCTCCTCCTGTCTCCTCTGTCCCCTCTCCTCCTGTCTCCTCTGTCCTCTCTCCTCCTGTCTCCTCTGTCCTCTCTCCTCTGTCTCCTCTGTCCCCTCTCCTCCTGTCTCCTCTGTCCTCTCTCCTCCTGTCTCCTCTGTCCTCTCTCCTCTGTCTCCTCTGTCCTCTCTCCTCCTGTCTCCTCTGTCCCCCCTCCTCCTGTCTCCTCTGTCCTCTCTCCTCTGTCCCCTCTCCTCTTGTCTCCTCTGTCCTCTCTCCTCTGTCTCCTCTGTCCTCTCTCCTCCTGTCTCCTCTGTCCCCCCTCCTCCTGTCTCCTCTGTCCTCTCTCCTCTGTCCCCTCTCCTCTTGTCTCCTCCCTCCTGTCTCCTCCTGTCTCCTGTCTCCTCCTCCTCAGACATCAAGGAGCACGTGAAGCAGATAGAGAAGGCGGTGTCGGGGAAGGAGCCTCGCTTCGTACTGCGAGCTCTCAGAGCGTTACCGTCCACCAGCCGCCGTCTCAACACCAACGTGCTGCACAAAGCCATCTTTGGTTTCTTCACCAACAACACGTCCACCAGAGACTTCCTGCTGGGCTTCCTGGAGGAGGTGAGGAGGAGTCAAGGAGGAGTCACGTCCTGATCAGTCACTGACTTTATTATTGATGAACCTGTTGAGAGAATAATAAGCTGCAGTCAGAGTCTTAGCCTTGGACCAAGACGTTCATTGCATGAACGTCTTGAAAACGAACCCCGTTTTTCATTTGGGGGTTCCCGGTCTAGACCGATTCACATCTCCATAAACGTTCAAATCAAACATGTAATGTACTCACCTCATAGTCACAGATTTCACACTTACTACCAATGTGCAATACACTTCCCAACTGCTAAAGTGGCGCTGTGGCGCAGTAGAAAGCCGGTGCACTCATTCATTGCAGGACGAAGAAGGGGTGAAGAAAATTTCAAGACATCCCGAGATAAAATGCATGTTTATTGAACAATAACGGATATACAAACACACGGCAACCCCCGTACACCTTCTTAACATCTGTTTAACGTTTATGGAGATGTGAATCGGTCTAGACCGGGAACCCCCAAACGAAAAACGGGGTTTGTTTTAAAGACGTTCAAGCAATGAACGTCTTGGTCCAAGGCTATCAGAGTCTATGCAAAGAGATCAACACAGGACACATGAGGTCAGATGATCAGTATTGATACCTTCTGTCTGTCTGTCTGTCTGTCTGTCTGTCTCTCTCTCAGCCGATGGAGATGGCAGACGGAGACGTCCAGTTTCGACCAAGGACCGGTAAATCTGCGTCAGCTCCTCTGCTGCCGGAGGTGGAGGCTTACCTGCAGCTGCTGCTGGTGGTTCACCTGACCAACAACAAGAGATACACAGAGGTCTGTCTGCCTGTCTGCCTGCCTGCCTGCCTGCCTGCCTGTCTGTCTGGTTTTTATTTATTCACTGTTGGTCTGAAGACGTTCAGTGAAAGTGTCCCTCAGGGGCTCCTGTAGGTGATCCCTGACTGATTGTGTTTGAGAACATACATTCTCGGAACCCATCAGCTGTATTCGGCGTCTGACTTCCGGCAGACGGTGATACAGCCTCTGGGGGCAGACCCCTGATTTTTTGGCGTTCCGGTTTGATTTGGGCGGAGGAGGCGAATTTCCATTTCCGACTTCCGTTTATATATAAGTAAATATGCTGAACCATTGCGATGGATTCAGAGTTTGCAGTGACGCCAATTATGTTCCGCCTCGTTAGTTCACCGCATGGACCGTTTAACCTGGCAACGACTGCAGCCGGCTCAAATGTGATTGGTCAATATCACGCGGACTACAAACAGCCTACAACCCGACACCAGGGCTCTTCCGCTCTTCTTCCGGAGGCAAGATCTCCGGGGTTTGCCTACAGACTCTACATTCACTGAATGTAGAGAACATGAAACAGAGACTGTTTGTGTTGAGTTCACATTAATTGATAACTTTCATAATTTAAAGTGACTGGACTGAGCTGACGTTGATGCACAAAGTTTATGTTTTTAACACTTACATGTATGTACTTCTTTTCATTATTTAAATGTAAAGCGTCTTTGAGAGCTGTAAAAGCTCTATATAAATAAAATGTACTATTATTATTATTATTATTATTATTATTTAACATATTTCTATACAAACTGTTTTTGAACATGTGAGAACGTCTCAGTGTCGTCTGAACTCAGGCGGCAACACAAGAGTTACATCAGGAAGTATCTGATCGGTCAGCACCAAACAGGACGCAGGATCAACACTCAGCCTGCAGGTCCATCTGTGTATTCTCCATGAGGAGGAGGAGGATGATGAAGGTGATGATGATGATGATGATGATGACCTGTTGTGTGTTTCAGGCTCAGAAAGTGTCAGACGACCTGCTGCAGAAGATCGGCTCTAAGAACCGCAGAGCTCTGGATCTGGTCGCCGCCAAGTGTTATTATTACCACGCCAGAGTGTACGAGTTCCTCAACCAGTTTGACTCCATGCGCAGGTACACACACACACACTCACACACACAGAGGTTAACTCCAGGTGTTAATGGGGCCAAAATAATTACAGTTAATAAAAATATTTTAAAGGTACAGTCTTAGTTTTTCTTCCTGTTTCTGTCATCAGTGTGAACGTTTCTTTCTTCTTCTTCTCATGTCAACACTGTCACTGTGTTTAACCCTTCAGTTTCCTCCACACGCGTCTGCGTACGGCGACTCTGCGTCATGACGCTGACGGTCAGGCCGTCCTCCTAAACCTGCTGCTGAGGAACTACCTGCACTTCAACCTGTACGACCAGGCCGAGAAGCTGGTGTCCAAATCTGTGTTCCCTGAACTCGCCAACAACAACGAGTGGGCCCGCTACCTGTACTACACAGGTGAGATTCATACCTGTACCACACAGGTGAGATTCGTACCTGTACCACACAGGTGAGATTCGTACCTGTACTACACAGGTGAGATTCGTACCTGTACTACACAGGTGAGATTCGTACCTGTACCACACAGGTGAGATTCGTACCTGTACTACACAGGTGAGATTCGTACCTGTACCACACAGGTGAGATTCGTACCTGTACCACACAGGTGAGATTCGTACCTATACCACACAGGTGAGATTCGTACCTATACCACACAGGTGAGATTCGTACCTGTACCACACAGGTATCACCTCTTCTACCACAACTTGTGTGCCTGTTAACTTCATTAGTGTTTTGTTTGTGTTTATTGTTGAGAGTTCCTGTGTGTTTACCTGTGTGTGTGTGTGTGTGTGTGTGTGTGTGTGTGTGTTCACCTGTGTGTCACGTGACCTCCTGCAGGTCGTATTAAGGCAATCCAGTTGGAGTACTCTGAGGCTCGCAGGACTCTGACCAACGCTCTGAGGAAAGCTCCTCAACACACTGCTGTGGGCTTCAAACAGACGGTCAGTTACACACTGATACACACACTGACACACACTCCTTGACAGACTGACGGACTCATCATCATCATCATCATCGTTACACTCTGGTTTGATAATAACAGACATATTGATCTGTGATCAGGTTCACAAGCTGCTGATCGTGGTGGAGCTGTTGTTGGGAGAGATTCCTGACAGACTTCAGTTCAGACAGCCGTCACTCAAGAGGTCACTGATGCCCTACTTCCTGTTGACCCAGGGTCGGTATTTACACACCAGAAAACACCAACACAGTACAGTCATCTCCATCAATCAATCAATTAATCAATCAATGATTGATTGATTTAATCTGATTAAACCATTAGATTTTAAGTGTTTGGTTTAATAATATATTTAGTTTAATTAATGATATTTTATACGTCAGGTCACAAAACGTGCAGTACACGTGACTGTAAAACAAATGTTTGTTTAACAAGAAATAAAAACCCACAGACGTGTCAAAATTATGATCCAATCACACGTCAGATCACAATGACATCATGAGGGTCTGTCCTCCTAAAAGGGGGTGTGGCCTTGACCATTTGCAGACTGCCTGTATGTGCTGGACTAGTGTTTTTATTTTTAATTTTATAGTTTTTATGCTTATAAGATTTAAAAAACATATATAAATTCTAAGATTTATAAACAGGTTTTTACTGTTGTGGTGGACGTATGATCACGTGTCCTCTGTGTGTGTGTGTGTGTGTGTGTGTGTGTGTGTGTCCTGTGTATCCAGCGGTGAGAACAGGTAACCTGGCAAAGTTCAACCAGGTGTTGGAGCAGTTTGGGGAGAAATTTCAGACTGATGGGACGTACACGCTCATCATCCGCCTGAGACACAACGTCATCAAGACTGGTGAGCCAATCACAGGACACGTCACCTGTCAGGGTTGTTCCTGCACAGAGAGTAAAGGCCCTGACACACCAAGTCGGGCCGTCGGTGAGCGTCTGTCGCCCTAGTTATTGCGGTGTGTCCGGCACCGTTGGCACTTCGGCAGTGGCGGCGGAGCTTGTCGGTGAGAGAGATCACTCTGATTGGCTGTTCAGGTTTTATTTCCTCGCCCCTGTAGCGAGTGAATCTGCCTGTAGTGAAACCTGAATAACAAACCGGAGCTAGCTGGGAGCGGCTAGCGGAGCGTTAGCCGCAGCATGACCAGAGGGAAGCACAGCCAGTTAGCCTCTGCTAGTCTCTGAGCTAGCCCCGGCTCTCCGTTTGGATCCAACCGGAGCACCGAGCCCTGGTTTGTTATTCAGGTTAAAGTGGGAAGAAGCAGCGGGTTTATCGGGCAGCTGAGTGAAGTGGAGCCTGAGGAGGAAACACCGGGACCGTCTGGATGTAATAGTCCGTGGAGGTGCTGCGGTGCTCGGCTGCACAGATAGGAAACCCCTCAGCTGACAGGATGTACCACTCTCTCACTCCGCTCTCTCTCACGCAGGCGCAGAACGTACGTGCTACTTGGCCGTCGGATGTAGTCCGTGTAGTGTGTTCAAATGCAACTGACACAGGGCGACGTGAGGCGACGTAGACGACGCAACAGTTGGCTTTCGTCACCGCTAGTTCTTTGATGTCGGTTTGGTGTGGTCTCGACAAAACTCTGATGGGTGTCATAATGACAGTCATAGATTTATAGTTAAACAGTTTTACTTGGTAGATTTCTGTTTCTATATTTGTAACTGCAGTTTGGGCATTTTACCAACATGATGGCGCTGTTGTTATCAGCACAGTGCACCGAGAAAGACGCAGACAAATTTGCCACAGAGGAAGAAAAGAGCCGCCTGTCAGCGGCCAATGTTTCACATCACGGTCACCATAATAAAACTCCTCTCCCAGCCGTTCAATGATAGTTTCATATTGCCAGTTGTAGTTGATAAATCCAGCTGCACCAGTAGATTCATATGTGGTTTGTGAACGTTGCTCCAGAGTGTGCGTGACTGCCGTCATGTCCTGACACCACCTACAGTCGCGACATGCACGGACATAAAGCGTGTCTTTTAATCAACTTTTGCCCCCTTTATCAAACGCAAACATTCAAACAGATTCTGTAAAACTTTATATTAGTTAATTACAACACACGAGAACGTGACTGCAACATGTGGACTACTGATGAAGGCAAATAATTAAAATCAGAAAGTAAAATAATGAAATGATCTATAAAAGGACAGGCTGTCTTGTTAAAGTGTGTGAGAGGGTTACTTACAAATTATTTCTTAGATTCTTTTTAAATGCTTCAGAAACATTTGTGTAAATATTATTTAGCCATCAGAATAAAACAGTTTGACACGATGTTCATGTACGATGTGTGTGTGTGTGTGTGTGTGTGTGTTCAGGTGTGCGTATGATCAGCCTGTCATACTCTCGTATCTCTCTGGCCGACATCGCTCAGAAGCTGCAGCTCGACAGTCCAGAGGACGCAGAGTTCATCGTCGCCAAGGTAACCAGGAAACACCTCAACTCAAATCATCATCATCATCATCATACAGAGATCTGAAGCAGTCTCTCAGACTGAACTGTGTTCCCTGGTGTGTGTGTGTGTGTGCGCGTGTGCGTGTGTGTGTGTGTGTGTGTGTGTGTGTGTGTCCTTCAGGCGATCCGTGACGGAGTGATCGAGGCGAGCATTAACCACGAGAAAGGCTTCGTCCAATCAAAAGAGACCATGGACATCTACGGGACCAGAGAGCCTCAGCTGGCTTTTCACCAGAGAATCTCCTTCTGCCTGGACATCCACAACATGTCTGTCAAGGTGAGACACACACCTCTGCGGCTCACCTGGCCACCTTCCAGGACCTTTTATCATCTGCCAGGACCTGTTGCATCCCACATCAACACAACAGCGAGCTAGAGAGCTAGCATGCATGACCAGTGTGTCACAGTGTGAAAGATGGACCGTGGGAAACGGCCAAAAGTGTGGCTTCACTTTGTAAAAGAGAAAGACGACAGGCACGGTGCATGCTGGACGTTGATCAGCTGTGAGTCAGGCTGCACCTCAAATCTGATGAAACAGTTAAGGCAGCACGGCAGCGTTGTGAACAAGCATCTCTGAGCACGAGTGCGTCGGCTTCAGCCAGCATCTGCAGTAGTGTCAGTGATGGCGAGCTGCGACACGCTGTTCACTTTGGCATTGAAGGGAAAGTCTGAGCCACTGAGTTTCATCCTGTAATGTCACCTGTCCACCACAAGGTGTCACTGCTGCTGCTCCAGTGTCACATAAAGCACTGCGTGTCTGTCCTTTCAAAGTAAAGTCACACATGGTCCAGTCATATAGGTTTGGATTTATTCTGACAAGGAGCAGCTCCTCATACAGTTAAGCGACCAATGAAGCGACCAATGAAATCTTGCTGATTAATGACCTTTCTGGTCATCAGTTTGATATTCCACGTTATTATTTTGATTAAAAAAGTGTCTCATTATAATCCCCAACAGGATCTTTATTAGTCCTCTCACAGTTAGAGATGAGCCTCCACGGTGTAGCTGCTGACAATAACTGTCTGTGTGTGTGTCGTCCTACAGGCCATGAGGTTTCCTCCTAAAGCTTACAACAAAGACCTGGAGTCAGCAGAGGTAACACACACACACACACACACACACACACACAAGCTCTCTCTACATGTGAAGCTTCATCACAGATTTAACATGTTATCAGTTCAGATGATTTAATGGGCGTCATGTTCAGAGGACAGACTGATGACACCAGATCACAGGCTGGATGAATTAACAGACATGACATCACCCATCAGTTTGTGGTCTCACACTCTGAACACTACACCGTTGACCATCTTTGTTTTTTGAAGCCAGTTTTTGGAGGAGATGGCGGACCTATGCAGGACACACATTGCTCCACCTCCATCCTGATTGACAGGTCGCCACACATAGCAGCTCTCTGAAGTAATTTTTTTTATTGCCCGTGCTCCCTCTCTAAAGTCAATCAATCAATCAATCAATCAATCAATTTTATTTATAAAGCCCAATATCACAAATCACAATTTGCCTCACAGGGCTTTACAGCATACGACATCCCTCTGTCCTTAAGACCCTCACAGCGGATAAGGAAAAACTCCCCAGAAAAAAACCCCTGAGGATTTTGTTTTCAATGTAGACATGTACATGCACAACTGGCTATAGTTAGCTTAACAACTGGCTATAGTTAGCTTAACAACTGGCCAGAGTTAGCTGAACAACTGGCCATAGTTGTTCAGCTAACAGGTGACAATGAGGCCAGTGTGCCAGTCAGAGAGAGAACCATGGAGCAAAAGGTTAGAGTTAGATGGCCTAGGGCAAATGACAGTAAAGAATGGGAGATAGTTAATAGAGATTTGTCAGTAATCTTACGCAGGCTTAGAGGAAATGCAACAGAAAGGTTAGAAAAGATGGGAGATATAATTTATTCGTATGGTGTAGAGAGGTTTGGGGTGCATGAGAGAAAGAGGAGTGAGAAGGTACAGTCAGGTAAGTCTAGGCGGCAAAGAGAAATAGAGAAGTTAGTCAAGGAAAGGAGACAGTTAAGAAAGCAGTGGAAAAAGGCTACAGAAGAAGAAAGGGAGGGAATTAATGTGTTGCAAGAGGAGTTGAGAAGCAGGCTAGCAGTTCTTAGAAGGGCAGAGTATCTCAGAAAAAAGAGGAGGAAGAAGGAACATGTAAGGACAGGTTTTTTCAGGGACCCTTTTAAGTTTGTTAAAGGATTGTTCAGCCAGGAAAAGGGAGGGCAGCTTAAAGCAGAAAGGGTAGAGGTTGAAGAATATTTGAGAAATACATATTCAGATTTGGAGAAGAATAGGATAGTAGGTTTCCCACCTGATATCCCTCCATTAGGGGGGACAGAGCATGAGATGGATGTCAGACCACCTAGGTGGAAGGAAGTTCAGGAGGTGGTCAGACGTGCAAAGGCTTCTTCGGCCCCAGGGCCTAATGGAGTCCCCTACCGGGTTTATAAAAGTGCGCCTGATACCCTTAAATTTTTATGGAAACAGCTAAGAATAGTTTGGGAGAAGCAAATTATACCAAGAGCATGGCGTAGGGCAGGGGGTGTCCTCATTCCTAAGGAGAAGGAGTCTGTGGACCTTAGCCAGTTCCGGATGATTTCTCTCTTGAATGTGGAGGGGAAGATTTTCTTTAGTGTAGTAGCGCAGAGATTAGCTAGCTACTTAGAAAGGAATAGCTTTATAGATACCATGGTGCAGAAGGCAGGAATACCAGGTTTTTCAGGGTGTTTAGAGCATACTAGCATGATCTGGCACCAGATTCAGGCAGCGAAGATTAAGAAAAGGGACCTGCATGTAGTATTTTTAGATCTTGCAAATGCGTTTGGTTCAGTACCGCATAGCCTCATTTGGAGTGCGTTTGACTACTTCAGAGTGCCACAGGTAGTTGTTAACTTAGTGAAAGCATATTTTCAGGATATTAGGTTGTGTCTAAGTACGG
The DNA here is from genome assembly GCF_041903045.1 of Epinephelus lanceolatus. Classification (NCBI taxonomy): domain Eukaryota; kingdom Metazoa; phylum Chordata; class Actinopteri; order Perciformes; family Serranidae; genus Epinephelus; species Epinephelus lanceolatus. Next base: position 43,176,170 of record NC_135751.1, read on the forward strand.
CAGGTTTCACAACAGGTTGGCAGAGGCTAGAAATAGGCATCATGGCAGGGTGTACAATTTCTCCATTAGCATTTACTATGGCAATGGAAGTAATCATCAGGGCTTCTAAGTGGGTGGTAGGTGGAGAGAGACGGCAGAATGGGTTGCATCTTCCACCAGTTAGGGCTTACATGGATGACATGACACTGGTGACCACAACAATGCCATGTACAAAGAGGCTACTAGAGAAGGTAAATAAGAACCTCAAGTGGGCCAGCATGAAGATCAAGCCTAGTAAATCTAGAAGCATTTCGATACGTAGAGGGAAGTTAAGTGATAGGAAGTTTGTCATAGATGATGAGGAAATCCCAACAATTAGGGAAAAATCAGTAAAGAGCTTAGGTAGGTGGTACAATGTAGAGTTGAATGATAAGGAACAGGTGGTGAAATTTAGGAAAGATGTGGCAGAAGGATTGGATAGAATAGATAAATCAGAACTTCCAGGAAAGTTGAAGTTGTGGTGTTCGCAGTTTGGGCTATATCCTAGGTTAATGTGGCCATTGTCAATTTATGAAATTCCAATATCCGTAGTGGAGAGAATTGAAAGGTCGGTTAGCTCCTACATTAGGAAGTGGTTGGGCGCTCCTAGGTGCCTAAGTAGTGTTGCATTGTATGGAAAAGGGATACTTCAGCTGCCAGTATCTAGTTTAACAGAGGAATTTAAATGTACCAAGGTCAGGACAGAGCTGTTGTTATCTGGGAGTAAGGACGTGGTAGTTAGGAGTGTGGTTCCAAATCCAACCAAGGGGAGGAAGTGGAACCCAAGATCGGCAGTTCAGGAGGCAGAGGCAGCTCTTAGGCATGCAGAGATTGTAGGTAATGTTCAGTTTGGCCGGGGAGGCCTGGGGCTTGGCTCAGGTAAACCGTGATGGAATACAGCAGGCCTCAAAGATAAAAGAAAGCTGGTTGTAGAACAGATACGCAGACAGGAGGAGATAGTAAGGGGTGCAAAGGTAGTGGCCCAGGCTAAACAGGGACAGTGGTTGAATTGGGAAAGTGTAGAGAAGAGGAAGCTCAGTTGGAGGGACCTGTGGAGTATGGAGGAGAATCGTATTAGATTCCTGGTAGGGGCTACATACGATGTGTTACCAACCCCCCAGAACCTAAAACTGTGGGTAAATGAGGACCCATCATGCCCATTGTGTTCACATACCGCAACCTTAAAGCAAATTTTGTCAGGCTGTAAAGTTAGCTTGTCACAAGGCCGATATACATGGCGACATAATCAGGTGTTGAAATGTTTAGCTGCAGGCATCGAAGGGAAACGAAGACAGGTGAATTCAGAAGGTGTTAAGGATAGGGGCTTATTAATTCAGTTTGTCCGTGAGGGAGAGAAACGCAGACGAGATAAGTTAGTAAGGAGGCAAGGGTGTGGCCGCCTAGAAGGTGCTTGTGATTGGGAAATGCAAGTAGATTTAGGGGGAAAGCTTGTTGTTCCCCAGGAAATAGTTTGTACCAGGCAGAGGCCTGACTTAGTGTTGTGGTCAGTGAGTCAACGGATAGTTTATTTCATTGAGCTGACAGTTCCTTGGGAAGACTCAGTGGAAGAAGCCTATGAAAGAAAAAAGCTTAGATATGCAGACTTAGGAGCAGAAGCTGAGCAGCGAGGATGGAAGACTAGGATTTGTCCAGTGGAAGTGGGGTGTAGGGGATTCATAGCAAGATCAATTGTCTCACTCCTGGGGGAACTCGGAGTGCGGGGACAGAATTTGAGGAAGACAGTGAGGGAAATGTCAGATGAAGCAATTAAATGTAGCCAGTTTATCTATAAGAGAAGAAGTAATGTCAGTTGGGGGGCAGCAGGGGGAACTACTAAGCAGGGCACATAACTCCTTGAGATCAGGTGGAGAGATCCACTTCCTCTCAGGAGGAAATCCAGGAAGAGGAAGGTTATTTAAGTGTGGGAGTGGCCTATTGGAATCCATTTTGTTTGAGACCATGCTGCAAGGTGAGTGTGTTTGCTGATCCTGTGAGTTTATTTATCTCCTTTAACTTTAGCTTATATTGTAGTTATGCTATGTAGCGTGTGAAATAGAGTATGGTGAATGTGCTAGGAAAGGTAGTATCAGCACTGTCTCTACCTGGAGCTCGCATGTATGGAGCCTGGGTTTGCTGAAGGTGGCAGTGCTGTTTGGGCTGAGAAAGCCATGTGTAAGTAAGGTAAAGGAGGTTGTTGGGTTGGTGTGGGGAGCAGTGAGACCTGGCATTAGGGGAGTGTCTCTGGGACGCCAGAGATCACTGTCTAGCCTCCTGGAGGTGTCGTGGGACCAACTAGATGAAACACTGGTGAAAGGAGGTTCCCACCCGATGACCCCAAAGACATGTTAGTTATCACTGCTCACTGGTCTGTATAGTTAAGCCTTGCCATATTAGCTTATCATAGGGCTTAGGTTTTTCACTGAGTGTTGATCTTTTCTTTAGAGCACAAGTTTCTTGTGTTTTATTTGAATAGCTGAACAACTGGCCATAGTTAGCTTAACAACTGCCTATAGTTGTTAGTTGTCCGACGAACATGGATACAGCAGGTGCGCACCAACACCAGAGCGACACTGTTGTGATGCACACGTGTTCCTGAGTGCCTTTTTTTTTAGGATGTGACAGCTGTGCCCTGAGATAAGAAAAGTTCATTATGACCACATGTCATGTGACGAGGACCAACCAGTCACAGCCGACAGATATCTTTCCTTCTTCAGTAAATATCAGTGTGTGATAAATATGGAGGAGAAGTTGATCATGTTAGTGCAGAGCTTTCAGAGCGTCACAGACGCAACCTGCCACCGCGCTCTTCAAAGCTGGAACAGAGAAGGCACACTCGGAGCCGACCTTGTGTCCTCAGGCTTCACTTCTCAGAGCGAGAGGCTTCGTCAGCTTCTCCACAGTCTGTAGATCAGAGACATGACGCTGCAGGTTAGAAAACTCAACACTTAAACATGTGATATTATAAATTATAACTTTGTTTTTCTGTGCCTGTTTCTGTGTGCGTGGTGCGTTCAGGAGCGTCGGGAGCGAGAGCAGCAGGACCTGGAGTTTGCCAAAGAAATGGCTGAAGACGATGACGACAGCTTCCCGTGATCCCCTCTGCTGACTTCCTGTGCAGACAGGAAGTACTTCTGTGTGTGCGTGCGTGTGTCTGCACGCTGATGTTGGTAGATCAATTATTACCCACAATCCCCCTCTGCTCTTCTCTCCTCCTCTTCTTCCTCTGTGGTGTAACCTCTGATCTGTTTGTTGTTTCTGTCACTGATAAATAAAAACACTCTGGGTTTGTTTACACACGTGTGTTTCTGTGGGGTTCTTTACTTATTTCGTTAACAAAGGTTTGTTCTGTGTTACCATGGCAACAGTGTGTCAGTACACCAATGGTAAATGTAGTCAGCTGAAGCAGTGAATTCCTCAGTCTGTACCTACTGACGAGAAGCTCAGTTTCTGAGTCTTCAGTCTTATGCAGCCTCATTTCAGTGCGTACATGTACCAGGATGCAATGCACCGGAGCTCCTGATGCTCACCCCACAAATACTCCCCACACCTGCCAAGCACAGTTAGCTCAGCAACTAGCCCCAGTTAGCTTTACAACTGGCTATAGTTAGCTTTACAACTAGCCATAGCAAAGAGCATGGATACCAAGAGGCAAAGCTCAATAGAATTTCCTACCGCCGCCATTTTGGACTGTCAGCAGACCCGCTTGCATACAAAAACACACAGACAAACTGAAGTATATCGCTATTATGCTTACAATGCTACTCACCTCGTGATAGCTTGGTCACAGCTGCTTTTTCACGTTTTTGTAAAGCAAAATATAGACTTTAAAAAAAAAAACAAAACGAAGAAAAACGGCCGAGATGGCATCTCTACATATTACATCCACTTATGAGAAGATTAACTTAATTACTCCTTCAAAATCACCCCATAAGCCAATCTACCAAAAACTATATATATATATATATATATATATTTTAACTAGAAACACATTAATGGCGACGTCACATAGTCAGGAATAAAGATTTATTTACAGTTTGTACAGTAAGGGTATGTATATATATATATGTATGTATATATATATGTATGTATGTATATGTGTGTGTGTGTGTGTGTGTATATACAGTACAGGCCAAAAGTTTGGACACACCTTCTCATTCAATGCGTTTTCTTTATTTTCATGACTATTTACATTGTAGATTCTCACTGAAGGCATCAAAACTATGAATGAACACATGTGGAGTTATGTACTTAACAAAAAAAGGTGAAATAACTGAAAACATGTTTTATATTCTAGTTTCTTCAAAATAGCCACCCTTTGCTCTGATTACTGCTTTGCACACTCTTGGCATTCTCTCCATGAGCTTCAAGAGGTAGTCACCTGAAATGGTTTCCACTTCACAGGTGTGCCTTATCAGGGTTAATTAGTGGAATTTCTTGCTTTATCAATGGGGTTGGGACCATCAGTTGTGTTGTGCAGAAGTCAGGTTAATACACAGCCGACAGCCCTATTGGACAACTGTTAAAATTCATATTATGGCAAGAACCAATCAGCTAACTAAAGAAAAACCAGTGGCCATCATTACTTTAAGAAATGAAGGTCAGTCAGTCCGGAAAATTGCAAAAACTTTAAATGTGTCCCCAAGTGGAGTCGCAAAAACCATCAAGCGCTACAACCAAACTGGCACACATGAGGACCGACCCAGGAAAGGAAGACCAAGAGTCACCTCTGCTTCTGAGGATAAGTTCATCCGAGTCACCAGCCTCAGAAATGGCAAGTTAACAGCAGCTCAGATCAGAGACCAGATGAATGCCACACAGAGTTCTAGCAGCAGACCCATCTCTAGAACAACTGTTAAGAGGAGACTGCGCCAATCAGGCCTTCATGGTCAAATAGCTGCTAGGAAACCACTGCTAAGGAGAGGCAACAAGCAGAAGAGATTTGTTTGGGCCAAGAAACACAAGGAATGGACATTAGACCAGTGGAAATCTGTGCTTTGGTCTGATGAGTCCAAATTTGAGATCTTTGGTTCCAACCGCCGTGTCTTTGTGAGACGCAGAAAAGGTGAACGGATGGATTCCACATGCCTGGTTCCCACTGTGAAGCATGGAGGAGGAGGTGTGATGGTGTGGGGGTGTTTTGCTGGTGACACTGTTGGGGATTTATTCAAAATTGAAGGCACACTGAACCAGCATGGCTACCACAGCATCCTGCAGCGACATGCCATCCCATCCGGTTTGCGTTTAGTTGGACGATCATTTATTTTTCAACAGGACAATGACCCCAAACACACCTCCAGGCTGTGTAAGGGCTATTTGACCAAGAAGGAGAGTGATGGAGTGCTGCGGCAGATGACCTGGCCTCCACAGTCACCGGACCTGAACCCAATCCAGATGGTTTGGGGTGAGCTGGACCGCAGAGTGAAGGCAAAGGGGCCAACAAGTGCTAAACACCTCTGGGAACTCCTTCAAGACTGTTGGAAAACCATTTCAGGTGACTACCTCTTGAAGCTCATGGAGAGAATGCCAAGAGTGTGCAAAGCAGTAATCAGAGCAAAGGGTGGCTATTTTGAAGAAACTAGAATATAAAACATGTTTTCAGTTATTTCACCTTTTTTTGTTAAGTACATAACTCCACATGTGTTCATTCATAGTTTTGATGCCTTCAGTGAGAATCTACAATGTAAATAGTCATGAAAATAAAGAAAACGCATTGAATGAGAAGGTGTGTCCAAACTTTTGGCCTGTACTGTATATACACACACACACACACACATATACATACATACATACATATATATATACATACATATATATATATACATACCCTTACTGTACAAACTGTAAATAAATCTTTATTCCTGACTATGTGACGTCGCCATTAATGTGTTTCTAGTTAAAATATATATATATATATATATATAGTTTTTGGTAGATTGGCTTATGGGGTGATTTTGAAGGAGAAATTAAGTTAATCTTCTCATAAGTGGATGTAATATGTAGAGATGCCATCTCGGCCGTTTTTCTTCGTTTTGTTTTTTTTTTTAAAGTCTATATTTTGCTTTACAAAAACGTGAAAAAGCAGCTGTGACCAAGCTATCACGAGGTGAGTAGCATTGTAAGCATAATAGCGATATACTTCAGTTTGTCTGTGTGTTTTTGTATGCAAGCGGGTCTGCTGACAGTCCAAAATGGCGGCGGTAGGAAATTCTATTGAGCTTTGCCTCTTGGTATCCATGCTCTTTGCTATGGCTAGTTGTAAAGCTAACTATAGCCAGTTGTAAAGCTAACTGGGGCTAGTTGCTGAGCTAACTGTGCTTGGCAGGTGTGGGGAGTATTTGTGGGGTGAGCATCAGGAGCTCCGGTGCATTGCATCCTGGTACATGTACGCACTGAAATGAGGCTGCATAAGACTGAAGACTCAGAAACTGAGCTTCTCGTCAGTAGGTACAGACTGAGGAAACTGTATATATATATATATATATATATATATATATATATATATATATATATATATATATATATTACCTCCAAAACTGGCATATTAAATTGACATTAAAACACTTTAAAACTTACACCTCAGGAGTTCTTACCTGTCGGGATCCTTCGGGAAACGGTGGAAGGCCAGGTGCGGGGTGTTCCACTGATAGTTGTTGCAGTTAATTGCACTACACTGTTTTCTTTTACTTTTTTTCTCCTCTCTTGACATCTTGCATGTTGTCTGGGCGCAACAGTCCAAGCTCAACAGTCCAAAATGGCGGCAGCGCCCCTAGTGGCTGTCGAAACGGCGCTTCGCCTCTTGGTATCCATGCTCTTTGCTTCAAGTCAATCTGTCTCACTGTGTGGGGGGCGTGGCCTTGAGATGAATCCGAGCTGACCCAGGAACAGGCACAGCTCCTCCAGCTGTGATGTCACAAACATTTCATCACATCCAAAAAACCTCTGAGTCAGCAGATGATGAGCACGCAGCGTTCACAGCCACCCCAGAAACATGTGGAAATTTAATAATGAACAGAGTGGAAAAAAACTTTGACTTTAAATCTCAGCAGCGGAAAGTTTTAATTCAGCAAGAAGAAACTTTAAAGTTTCAAAGTTTCCTCTCTGATTCATTAATGAAGCTCAAGATGGAGGTCACTACACAACTTTAGCTCACTGTTTACAACTAAAACAAACAAACCCAAAACAAATAAACAAACAGACCTGAAACAAACAAACAAGCAGACCTGGGGGGTGTTCCAGAAAGCAGGTTCAGTGAAAACTCTGGGTGTGTTAACCCTGAGATGAGCGACACTCTGGGTTTTCAGCTCCAGACAGAGAGGTAAGTCAAACTCTGAGTCCATCACCATGGCAACTGACTCTGTGAACCTAACCTGCTCACTGACAGGTTTTCTATAAGAAACCCTGAGTTCACCCTGTCTCCTCCCTACTGCTGAGCCTGAAGCAAGCTGGCAGACACACATGGGTTGTTCGTATGTAGGCAGAATTAATTGAATTGAACCGTACTGTTTTTCATTAGACTCCGGTTCTTGGGTATGATAGTTTTTAAAGGATTCAAATTTCACCATCTATTAGCAAGGATTCTTTTTTAATATTTTTTTTTTGGGGGGGGGGGGGGCATTTTGCCTTAAACTGACAGGACAGTTAAGCGTGAAAGGGGGAGAGAGACAGAGGGAGTGACATGCAGCAAGGTGCCACAGGCCGGAGTCGAACCTGGGCCTCTGCAAGAAAATCTATATCTATGGGATGCCTGCTCTATCCACTGAGCCACCAACATCCTGTCAAAGAGGACCATGCTTGCTAAATTTCCCATGCTGCCTCTCTCTCCTTGGCAGCTTTAGTGCTGTTACTTTGTTTATGAAATATATGCTCATATTCGCTGTAGGCATTCATGAGCACCTCCAAGTCCACAGGTGTAAAATAAGTTGATCACTTTTTCTTTCCAGTTGCCATGGTGACTTGAGGTATCGGGGCTCCATTGATGATGGCTTTTTATTGTGGTTGTGCACGTGCTTAACTCAAGGTGTACCTACTCAGAGTTGACTGAACTAATTCAAATCAGCTGTTCTGGAACCGGATACTCAGAGTTTCCCAGCTCAGAGTAAGTCAAGTCAGAATTCAGGATTAGACTCAGAGTATGTTGAACCTCCTACCTTAAATACCCCTCTGAAACAAACAAACAAACCTGAAACAAACAAACAAACAGACTTGAAACAAACAAACAAACAAACCTGAAACAAACAAACAAACAGACTTGAAACAAACAAACAAACAAACCTCACGTGGTCAGATGTTATTTTAGTTTTCAGATTGTATCTATTGACATTCGTCTGTTGTTTAAATCATTTGAACTCAGGTTAAGATCTTTTTAACGTGTTCCTTCTGGAGCCTTCGGCCGACTCTCATGGTCTTCATCGTGTTCCCCGTGTTGTCGTGTGTTTTTAGTCTCTTCCAGAACGAGGGACGAAGTCAGTTCCATTCACTGAAGAAGACAGTGGGACTAGGCTGAAAGCTCTGGGAAGAGCCAGTAAGTGAACGTTGAGTTTAGAATCACAAACTGAGCAGGTTCAGTGTCAACAAGGAACCACAAATAGTTTGTATTTACTCAGATACCTCATTACATGTCTAATAATAATAATAAGACTGAAGTAAATTTACTCAGTTACTGTACTTTTACTACAAAGTAAAAGTTTCAGCTGCGGCAGGAAGAGGAAATAAACTGCTGAGTTTCTTTCTGCTGACTCAGTTTAACTCCAGGATTTCTCAAAGAGGAAAATACATGATGTCATACAGGAACTGAAGGTGAATAATCACACACACAACTCACATAACTCAGAGAGGAAGAAAGCAGCTGTTAGCAGTTAGCCGCTAACTGCTAGCAGCTGCTATTCTTCTTCTTTGAGTTAGCTGCTAACTGCTAACAGCTGCTTTCAAAATCTCATGCAATGGGTCACACACAGAGGAGGTCGTCACACTCGTCCTGGTGACTGTCCCTTTTATACAGACATAATTTCACTGCTGTTCCTCTGCTGCCGGCTGAAAGGCGAGACAACTTCATCCCTCCATTCTGTGATCGTACCTTTTTTACAGAGCGGCGAGGTGTGAAATTCCCGCCTTGAACAGGAAGTGTAAAAGGGGCCTCTGTCTCAGTTCATGATGAGGCTGCTGCTGCTGTGTGACTGTAGTCACACACACAGTGACAGGGCTAACTGTTAGCATCACACGGCTAACGTTACCTGATGGTTATTAACAGGTTTAACAGAGTCAAGCCGTTTCAGTGTCGCTGTGAGATTAAGGCCCAATTCCAATCCGATCTCTTACAGACTCACTGACTTAGAGGCGCGTTCATGTGAAGTGTGTGAGTGTGTGAGGGCTGTCCCATTGTCAAATCGTCAAGTCAGTGAGTCAGTGAGTGAGCCCTTTATGCCCCCTTACCATAGGTCAGCATCGATGCAGACTTACGGTAAGGAAATTACCCACAGTTCATAGCGTTGTGACGTCAAATACAGGGGTTGCCCTCGGAACACCGGAAGTGTTATAAAAAAAACCCGAAAACACGGTTGGCAGATATGCAAACGGTAACGTTATGGAAGGAGAGCGAAAAAACAGATAGATAAACAATGAAACATTACATTGATTAAGGATTTAAGATGGTACATAAACACACATGAAGTCAGAGGAATACCAGTGGTTATATTCCACACACAAAGAATATATGTCTATATATCTATATATGTATTCTTTGTGTGTGGAATATATGCTGACAATAACAGATAAATGATCACGCCCAGAGCTGCCAGTGTCAACAACATTTTGTAGAGAGGGATAAGTGCTGTCCCATTCCTATTTGTAGCATCCGGAGCCCTTTCAGACTCTCACACTCAGTCACTTACAGCTGACGTCAGTTAAGTCAGTGAGGGTTCAGGGCCTGAGTCTTTAGGGGCCGGATTGGAATTGGGCCTATGTGTTGGATGTGTTAGCTCATGCTAACCGGGCAGAGCTCACGCAGACGCTCCTTCAGCGCCACCTCCAATGGCGGCAGCAATCAGCTGTTGATCAGCACTGAGATCCTCCAGGGACGTATGACGCCCAGGACGTGCTGCTGGAAGTTCATTCATCAACTCAGCGATTTCACTGGAGGTCACACTGACCTTTGACCTTTGACCACTGAAAACTGATCAGTTCATGGTTGAGTCCACGTGTACGTTTGTGCCAAATTTAAAGAAATCCCCTCAGAAGTCACCAGAACACTGTTTTATTATTATCTGAAACAATAACAGAGCCACAGCTGAGACAAACACAAACACATGAAAATAAAAACAAACAAACAAATATCAGCAACAGCTGTGATCACAACCAGGACTAATGATGTCACTAATGATGTCACAGGAGCTGAACAACTGTAAAACACAGATGGAGCTTTTGTTTGTTTTGCTCTGGTTGTATCACGGGACATTGTTTGTTTGTTTGTTTGTTTGTTTGTGTTGATGCTCTCAAAATAGTAAACATTTAATGAGAAACTTAAATAACAAAACACATTTAGCAGAGCTCGTATGTGACACGCAGCAGCGTCACCGTGCACCTGGACACCTTCATACCTGGAGGTCTTTACTTTGACTGCAGTAATCTGATTACTCTGATACTGTGAAAGACTTCATCACTGTTACAGCTGTGTTTGATTAAATGAAGTGTGACTGTAGTGGAGGGTTAACTGGTTTAACTGGAGCTGAACTGGTTCATCATCATCATCATCATCATCATCATCGTCATCTGTTAATAAACTCTGGAGTTTTTTCTGTGATGAGTTTCCTCGAGAGTAACTCCAGGTGTGACGTCACGTGGTTTCCCGCCGCTGGTGAGACCCTCTCAGGTGTGTCCGATCCGCGCAGCTCTCTCTGCGCACCCACCGCTGCGGATCTCGCGGTCGGCTGTGACGCAACAGGTTTTCACAAGCTGCTTCGTCACTTCGGGATTTATCGGGATGACTCCGCGGAGAGTCACGGAGCCGTCGGTGCCCGTCAATGGAAAACCCCGCGGGAGCGCGTGCGGATAAAAAGTCGCTGCAAATGGAAGCTGAGACGAGATTTACCGAGTTCACCGGCGGACAGACACCGAGACACCGACAGCCGCCCTGACAGACATGAACCCCGCCACAGGTGAGCACCCCTGGTTCTACTGAGGTCAGTGTGGAGGTGATGACGTTTGACCAGCAGGAACAGAACCGGAAACAGCTGAGATGTGTCTGAGTGTGACAGTGACGCGATGATATAGAGTTTAGTGTGAAGTTAAAGTGAGGAGAGCTGCACACCTCCTACGTCACCTGAGAGCCTGCGGTGTGGAGGGTGAACTGTGCCAGGCTGCTGTATGGAGGGCTGTTAGTGCCAGAGAACACGCTCAGGTGGAGCACCGTGATATGAGCCAATCGATCGATTGATCGATTGATTTTCATACAACATTAAAATCTCAATCGTCACGTCTTTGCTCAGTTTAGTTGTTTGACATCATTTCGTGGTCGCTGCGTATCGAATGGAAAAGTCACGTAAATAACGACGTTATTAAAAGTTAATGAATAATTTACTGCTCAGTTATTAATTATTAATTAGAACCTGCAGTTTGTTTTCTGTTTGATAAAAGAAATATTGTTTCCCGTCAGTATTTACCCTCCATTAAATTAACAGTTAAATAACATTAATAAAATACATGATGATGATGATGATGATGATGATGCTCCTCCCTCCAGTCGCCGCCCTGCTGCACTGCTTCCTGTTGGCAGATTTAATCCAGTCAGCTCCTGTCAGCTCGCCACTCACAGAGGCGGCCGAGCGAGCGAAGACGCTGGTGGAGAAAATCCTGAGAGACATCCCCACCGTGCACGCCGCCACCATCACCACGCAGGTAACCGAGCCGTCTGATTGGCTCCTGCTGGTTCTTCTTCTTCTTCTTCTTCTTCATGTGTGAATATTTACGCTCCTCCTGCTCTCCTCAGGGTCTGACCCTCGACTCTGCCGCACAGACGACCAACCTGCAGATGATGGTGACATCACTGGGCATCCCCGCCGCCCCCGTCCTCAAGCCGCCATCCGAACGCTTCACACTGGTCAGTCTGCAGTCTGATTGGTTCTTAATGACGTCAGTGATGATGTCACCTCAGAGAATAACAACATGAATGTTTCTGTGTTCGTTGCGAGTTTTTAACGCGCTGTGTCGCCTCCTGCAGGACGACTGTGTGAGTCGCATGGCGGCGGGCAGCCGGCTGTACCAGGGGCTGCTGGGAGTTTTATCAGACCGGCTGAGCGGACTGAGCGACCTGCGGGCTGACCTCAGAGACCTGCTGACACGCATCAACAAGGTAGCGCACACACACCTGACGTGACATCATGGCTGTCTGCGGCGGAGTGTGTGAGGTCACAGCTGACTGTGTGTTTCTGTGTGTGTGTGTGTGTGTGTTTCAGATGAAGGAGGCGGCTCAGCTCAGCGGCGGCAGTGCTGCAGATCAGAGTCTGGACCTGGCCTCCCGTCTCCACGGTAACTACGAGGTGCAGGTGGCGACTCACCTGACACTCACGCAGCTCCGCTCCTTCTGTCACGACCTGATCCGCAGCCTGAGAGCTGTCTCCACCTACAAGCTCCGCCCATCAGGTACACGCTAAGCCCCGCCCAGCAGAGGGGACGCCACGCTGCAGGAAACATCAGGACGCCATGAGCGTGGCTACAACAGAACCAGCTGAGCGTCTGAAGGCGGAGCTCTCTGGGTCAGATCACCTGCAGCAAACAGGAAGTGGTCCAAAACAAAAACAAAAGAGTTTGATTGTGGAACAAGTTTTAAAGGACGCAGAACGACTTCCTGTTCGGACTGAGGTCACGTCACATGATCAGGAAGAGATTCACCTCCTCGTGTAGCTGATGGCAGACATTTACTGTGAAGGAGGAGCGCTGGGATCAGTGGCGCCTGTGTGTGTGTGTGTGTGTGTGTGTGTGTGTTTGTCTGTGTGTGTGTGTGTGTGTGTTCAGCAGGAATGTTGGGAATCTTCCAGGAATGAAGAAACTGATGATGATGATGTGCAGGTCTGAGCGTGTCCTCTGCTGCTCTCGTCTTTCACTTTCTGATTCTGCAGCGTTCACACACACACACACACACACGCTCTGTCAGCTGTCTGAGCGTCTCGTCACGGCTGATCAGGAAATCTTTCTGATCATCGATCAATGAGCTGAGAAGTTTTCCAGTTTTCTGATCAATCGATCGAGTCACATCAGAGCCATCACTTCCTGTTTCACAATAAAAGCTTCTTCTACTGGTGAATCATGTGGAGGCTTTTATTGTGAAACAGGAAGTGGTCTGAGCAGACTGCTGCTGTGTGTTGTGAATAAATATAGTATTTATTTTATTTACGTTTGTATTTATGAATATTTGTTTGACTGATGAAAACACGTCCACTGCTGCAGATTCTTTATCAGAGTTTATTTATTTATTTATGCTGAAATATTTATTTGACTTTGATCAGTTTGTTTGTTTTATGATGTCAGATGTGTGTGTGTGTGTGTGTGTGTGTGTGTGATGAACTGATTTATTTATTTGAACTGATTTAGTTTGAATTATAAATATTAATATCTGTCATTTTCTAACAGAAGTTTTGTCGTCTTTTTAATTCGTGTTAAACACTGTTTTATATGAAAATAAAAAGTTTCACTTTCCTTTGTTTCATATTTTGTTTTCATGTGTTTGAGCACATCGTCTGGTCCAAATGTCTGAAAAAAAAGATTAAAATGTTGGATTTTTTTTTTTTTTTACAAAATGTTCTAAAAACATTAAATGTCAGAGAAAATATTAATGAAATTTCTAAAAATACTATTAAAATGTCAGAAAAAATGGTAATAAAATGTCTGAAAAGACATTACTGAAATGTCCGAAAAGAAATATTAAAAATAATGTCCAAAAAATGTTGGCCATTATTATTAAAATGTCAGAAAAAATGTAATAAAATGTCCACAATTCATTATGAAAAATGTACGAAAACAAACATTATTAAAATATCTGGAAAAAAGTTTATATAATGTCCAAAAATATCTTAAAAGTCTAAAAAATGTTGATAAAATGTCATAAAATATTGAACTGTCCGAATTATATGATTGAAATGTCTGAAAATAATCTATAGTTCTGTGGGCACTATACACTGTGGTGTGTGTGTGTGTGTGTGTGTGTGTGTGCCAGCCGCTAAGTGGCAGCTGTAACTCCGCCTCTATTTACTCGCTCATGGTCAGAGCTGGAGGACACATCACAAAGTTTTCTTCACATTGTTCGTCGCACTTTACCTGCTCTCTGGGGGAGATGGGCGGAGTCATCTGAAACATGCTGTATCGTTATCATGTCGTGTCATTCCACCAACAATAACCCTCTGTCGTCATGGATCGCTCTGACTGATGATAATAATGCTGTGATATTTTCTGTGATCGTACCGTGAACATCTCACATGCCGCTGCCCTTTAACCAACAGATCTGCGCTGGAATCAGCAGGAGGAGAACTCCTTCAATTTGCTGTTAGCAGCTAGCACCTGGCTGTTAGCAGTTAGCACCTGTTAGCACCTGGCTGTTAGCAGCTAGCACCTGGCTGTTAGCAGTTAGCACCTGTTAGCACCTGGCTGTTAGCAGCTAGCACCTGGCTGTTAGCAGCTAGCACCTGTTAGCACCTGGCTGTTAGCAGTTAGCACCTGTTAGCAGTTAGTACCTGTTAGCACCTGGCTGTTAGCAGTTAGCACCTGTTAGCACCTGGCTGTTAGCAGTTAGCTGTTAGCAGTTAGCTTTTAACTGTTAGCAGTTAGCACTTAGCTGTTAGCAGCTAGTTATTGTTACCTCTCAGCAGCCGGTGGACAAAACCAATAGCTCAGATGTGAAGCGTTCAAGCTCTACTCAGTAAAAATGAGTACTGGATGAAGGTAAATTCTAACATTCTCATGACTTTATTTGAGGGAACAACATGTTTCACGTTCAGCGTCATCATGTATGTCAGTGTGCTGAGGATTGGTTTGTCAAGCTGATGACACACGTTACCTGTGGCTGTGCAAGGAGATTTCATTGATTGCAATATTACAGAGGGAGTTACGACGCATCGTTTATAGTAAAAAGGCTTTTGTTTTTTTAAAAATGTTTTTCATGTGAAGAAGTTTATGTTAAAAGTTGTTTCGTAAATGTGTTTTACTGAATTCATGCTCACAGAGGTGTGAAGGGTCATGAAGGAATGGATTACTTTATTTTTTATAGTGTAGATCTCTGTGTTTCCCTGGAAACAAAAGAAGAATAAATAACAACAACAAACAAAACAAACAACAATATAAAAACACCGGTGTCAGTATCGACCCAGAATTTCTAAATCCGTTCATCTGTCGTTCAGTTAGAAAGTTAATGTGTTGATTTGATTATTTTACAGTCAGATATTATTGTATCGTTTAAACCTATGGACAGGTTCATTATTGATTATTGACTTATCTGATTATTATAACACTTTTTTTATTCTTCCCATTGAAGGGTTTTTCCTGATCAGCTGTGAGGACAGAGGGACGTCGTACTGGATATTATTCTTTATTCTTAGCGAGTCTTTTCTTTGTATTTTGGCCGTTAACATCCAGAACTTTGACTGTTGAGTCGCAGCAAACAACATGTTTTTTGTGTGCTCGTACCACCTCCGCCCTGCCTCCATGATCTCTGGTGGTTCTGCTCTGTTTGTCCGTATCTGAAAACTTTCAGGAAACGTTCATGAATCAGATGAAATAAAGACAGAGACAGAAGAATCTGACGTCTGAGCGTAAAGGAGCCGTTACTTGTGCTCAGAGGGTCAGAGGTGATGATGGAGGGTTACTGCTGTCCTGCACCTGTAATAAATACCTTGTTCTATATAGTTGTGTTTCCCTCCACTCTTCTTCCCCACCCTCCAGACTGGTCACTGAACGCAACATGTGCTGATCAGCATCAGCTCGACCCACCTCTGATGTTTCACCTGAACTGAAGAAACTGAAGCAAAGTTTGTGACAGGTTTTTGATTTATTGATCTGATCATTGAACAGCAGAGGTCAGAGGTCAGGAGTCAGAGGTCAGAGGTCAGACTGAAACAAACACATCAGACTTGTTAAGTTTCATCTGACAGCAGAAAGAATTCTTTCGTTCTTCTTCATGTGGTCAGCAGTCGAAGTGTTCTCCATCAGAACGTCCGATCCAGCTCGTCTCTGCTGCAAACAGCCAAAGAAGAAACTTGTTAAAGCAGCTGCAGTGAACTGTGGCGCCCCCCTGTGGACAAAAGCCGTCGTGTCTCTCTGAACTCCATCATCTTTTTTAAACAGCTGTCTGCAGGACGCACAGTGACAAGGTCATGTGACTGTTTGTGTCACATGATGATGGTGATCCAGGATCAGTTTGAGCTGATCCACGATCCATTTGAGTTGATTCGGGATCAGTTTGATCTGATTCAGGATTCATTTGAGCTGATCCAGGATCGACTTGGGCTGATTCAGGATCAATTTTCAATCAATCAATTTTATTTATAAAGCCCAATATCACAAATCACAATTTGCCTCACAGGGCTTTACAGCATACGACATCCCTCTGTCCTTATGACCCTCACAGCTGATCAGGAAAAACACCCCAAAAAAAACCCTTTAACAGGGAAAAAAAACGGTAGAAACCTCAGGAAGAGCAACTGAGGAGGGATCCCTCTTCCAGGACGGACAGACGTGCAATAGATGTTGGATCAGTTTGAGCTGATTCAGGATCAGTTTGAGCTGATTCAGGATCAGTTTGGGCTGATTCAGGATCAGTTTGAGCTGATTCAGGATCAGTTTGAGCTGATTCAGGATCAGTTTGGGCTGATTCAGGATCAGTTTGGGCTGATTCAGGATCAGTTTGAGCTGATTCAGGATCAGTTTGAGCTGATTCAGGATCAGTTTGGGCTGATTCAGGATTGGGCTTTTCAGAATTTAACACGCTGTAACTGAATAACAAAGAGCACCTGAACGCACCTTTACACAGTCCCTGCTGAGCAGTGCATTGTGGGAAAGTGAGGACCACAGAGGTGGTTCCTTTAAGCTGTTACGGTGGTCCCCGGAGGACAAAACATACAAAAAGAGAAAAAGCACAAATCTTCTGAAAACATGAATTCATGTGTTCATGTCTCACTCTTTCAGGTTTTTACGATTCTTAAGTGATAAAAATTCTCACAGATTTAATTTCATTTTTTTTTGTTTTCAGATTTTTAGATTTCGTTTCATTTCTGTTGTGAAAGAAAATAAATCATCAACAAGTACAACGTCTGCTGAGTTTGTCCCTCAGAGGCCACCGTAGAGACAGACATTAACAGAGACACAGTCTGAAACATGTCGACGGTCATTTAATCATTTATGACTTTCACACTGTCCGTCCTCCATCCAGACTCCAGGACTCGTCTTTACAGGCTCAGTGGACACGTCCGTCCAGAGACACAAACATAGATTGTCCTCTGTCCTCCCCGTCTCCTGGTTGTCCTTTGTCCTGCACCCTCATTGTCCTCTGTTTTCCCTATCTCCTTTTTGTCCTTTGTCCTCTCCTCTCGTTGTCCTCTGTCCTCCCCGTCTCCTGGCTGTCCTCTGTCCTTCCCTCTTGTTGTCCTCTGTCCTTCCCTCTCGTTGTCCTCTGTCCTCCCCGTCTCCTGGCTGTCCTCTGTCCTTCCCTCTTGTTGTCCTCTGTCCTCCCCGTCTCCTGGCTGTCCTCTGTCCTTCCCTCTTGTTGTCCTTTGTCCTCCCCTCTCGTTGTCCTCTGTCCTCCCCGTCTCCTGGCTGTCCTCTGTCCTCCCCTCTTGTTGTCCTCTGTCCTCCCCTCTCGTTGTCCTCTGTCCTCCCTGTCCCCTGGCTGTCCTCTATCCTCCCTGTCCCCTGGCTGTCCTCTATCCTCCCTGTCCCCTGGCTGTCCTCTATCCTCCCCGTCTCCTGGCTGTCCTCTGTCCTTCCCTCTTGTTGTCCTTTGTCCTCCCCTCTCGTTGTCCTCTGTCCTCCCCGTCTCCTGGCTGTCCTCTGTCCTCCCCTCTTGTTGTCCTCTGTCCTCCCCTCTCGTTGTCCTCTGTCCTCCCTGTCCCCTGGCTGTCCTCTATCCTCCCTGTCCCCTGGCTGTCCTCTATCCTCCCTGTCCCCTGGCTGTCCTCTATCCTCCCCGTCTCCTGGCTGTCCTCTGTCCTTCCCTCTTGTTGTCCTTTGTCCTCTCCTCTCGTTGTCCTCTGTCCTCCCCGTCTCCTGGCTGTCCTCTGTCCTTCCCTCTTGTTGTCCTCTGTCCTCCCCTCTCGTTGTCCTCTGTCCTCCCCGTCTCCTGGCTGTCCTCTGTCCCCCCCTCTCGTTGTCCTCTGTCCCCCCCTCTCGTTGTCCTCTGTCCCCCCCTCTCGTTGTCCTCTGTCCTCCCCTCTCGTGGTCCTCCCCGTCTCCTGGCTGTCCTCTGTCCCCCCCTCTCGTTGTCCTCTGTCCTCCCCTCTCGTGGTCCTCCCCGTCTCCTGGCTGTCCTCTGTCCTCCCCTCTTGTTGTCCTCTGTCCTCCCCTCTCGTTGTCCTCTGTCCTCCCCTCTCGTGGTCCTCTGTCCTCCCATCTCCTGGCTGTCCTCTGTCCCCCCCTCTCGTTGTCCTCTGTCCTCCCCTCTCGTGGTCCTCCCCGTCTCCTGGCTGTCCTCTGTCCTCCCCTCTTGTTGTCCTCTGCCCCGCCCTCTCGTGGTCCTCTGTCCTCCCATCTCCTGGCTGTCCTCTGTCACCCCCTCTTGTTGTCCTCTGTCCTTCCCTCTCGTTGTCCTCTGTCCTTCCCTCTCGTGGTCCTCTGTCCTCCCGTCTCCTGGCTGTCCTCTGTCCTCCCGTCTCCTGGCTGTCCTCTGTCCTTCCCTCTCGTGGTCCTCTGTCCTCCCGTCTCCTGGCTGTCCTCTGTCCTCCCGTCTCCTGGCTGTCCTCTGTCACCCCCTCTTGTTGTCCTTTGTCCTCTCTTCTCGTTGTCCTCTGTCCTCCCCGTCTCCTGGCTGTCCTCTGTCCTTCCCTCTTGTTGTCCTCTGTCCTCCCTGTCCCCTGGCTGTTCTCTGTCACCCCCTCTCGTGGTCCTCTGTCCTCCCTGTCTCCTGGCTGTCCTCTGTCCTCCCTGTCCTCTCGTTGTCCTCTGTCCTCCCTGTACCCTGGCTGTCCTCTGTCCTCCCCTCTCGTGGTCCTCTGTCCTCCCTGTCTCCTGGCTGTCCTCTGTCCTCCCCTCTCGTTGTCCTCTGTCCTCCCTGTCTCCTGGCTGTCCTCTGTCCTCCCCTCTCGTTGTCCTCTGTCCTCCCTGTCTCCTGGCTGTCCTCTGTCCTCCCTGTCCTCTCGTGGTCCTCTGTCCTCCCTGTCTCCTGGCTGTCCTCTGTCCTCCCCTCTCGTTGTCCTCTGTCCTCCCTGTCTCCTGGCTGTCCTCTGTCCTCCCCTCTCGTTGTCCTCTGTCCTCCCCTCTCGTTGTCCTCTGTCCTCCCTGTCTCCTGGCTGTCCTCTGTCCTCCCCTCTCGTTGTCCTCTGTCCTCCCTGTCCCCTGGTTGTCCTCAGTTCCTGCGCTGCTCGTTGTCTTTCCGTCGTTGTTTTTCTTTCTGTTTCTCCATCTTGTCCAGAGCTTTTTTCTCCTTCTCGGCCGCAGAGTGAAAATCTTTGATGCGACGCTTCAGAGCGCTGCGATCAGACGAACTGAGCACGCCCAGACCCTGCAGAGGACGAGGACAGACGTCTCACTCTCATGTCACATGAAACAAAACATGTCCTCACTCTCAACTCGTCAAACACAGACAAACTTTTTCTAACGAAGGACAAACTCTGACACACAGAAGACACACTGTCTCCCTGTTTCAGTCTTTTTCATCCAATCAGAGAACAAAGTCAGATGACATCATCATCCTCCTCTTCCTCACCTTCAGCTTGTTGCCGTCCATCTGCAGCAGCTGCTGTCCGTCCACGTCTCTCGCACTGAACTCTGGGACATACTGCTCCATGTTGAGTCCTCGCAGCCACTGACACACCTGCTGGGTCGTCCAGGAGGACACCAGGCAGGACGGCTCCTCGAAGGGCTGAGGAGAAGGAGGAGGAGGAGGAGGAAAAAGAGGAGCATGATTGGATCACAGTGTGTGAGCAGCTCCTGTTTGAATCAACTCAACTTAAACTTGTTTTTGTTTATTGTGATGCGTTGTGTGTGTGTGTGTGTGTGTGTGTGTGTTACCTCATCGGAGGACTGGGACAGGGTGTGGTAAGGATGGGAGGATCTGGAGGAGGAGGAGTCAACGGGAGGAGAGGTGGAGGAGGAGGTATGAGGAGGAGAGAACTCCTCACTGAGAGCCGACTCCTGAAGGACAAAGACACAAAGCACAGGTTGGAGCGCAGCTGATTCTTCTTCCTGTTTCAGGTCGTTACTTCCTGTTGCTCCAAATTTATCACACGTCTCATTTAATGAAAACAAAAATAATGCTCCACCAGAGGGCTCTGACATCACAGCTCTGACATCACAGCTCTGACATCACAGCTCACGACAGTTGAACTGTGATGTCAGAGCTGTCTCTGTTCAAGAACACATCTGATCGTCTGCAGTGATAAATACTGAGCTTTGTGTCAAAATGAGCGAACGCCCAGTTTTCTGTCGTACAGGTCATTGAAAGCATCACACACACACACTGAGGCCATTAGCACTGATGGAGGTTTAATGGAGCAGTTTCCTCTGTGTGAAGACAGAGTCGTAAACTGAAGACATGAAACACACACACACACACACACAAAACAAAACAAATCAAACGACACACTTCCTCTCTGTCTTCACTCTGGTGTGATGTCATGTGTCAGATCAGCGTGATCAGCGGCAGCATCCAATCAGAGCGATACAGGGGGCGTGTCCCACGATAAAAGACTTCTGCTGTTGTGCGGGGACACGCCCACAAACATCCTGAACACAGACAGTAATAAATTTGAGGTCGATGACGACACCAGCCAGACAGTGTGACATCACAGGTAAACCTGGGGGAGGAGCCTGTCTGTACCTGGGAGTGAGACTTTCTGGGTCTCGGGGAGCTCAGCGGGGGGATTTTGGGGGAGGCGGGGGGAGTCCCAGCGGAGGAGAGCGACCCCCGTCCCTCAGTGAACCAGGAGAAGGGGACGAAGGATCCTGAAGAGCGAGACGGACTCTCAGACGTCTCTCTGAGGACAGACGAAGACAAACACACCTGTTAGATCTGTGAATGTGGGACAGACAGGTGGGACGGTCTGTGTGTGACGAAGGACTCACCTGCTGCCAACGGACAGACGGTTGGATTTATCCTTCCTCACCCTGATGTATGAACGTCTGAGGGTCACCCTGAGAGACACATCATGACATCATCATCATCATCACCATCACCATCACTATCATCATCATCATCACATCAAGCACTGCTTTATAATGACTCTGCACGCTGGCGATCACTGCGGCCAGAAGCGTGTTCAGTTTGTCTGTCCCACTCTCATGATCTCAAAAAATGTCTTGAGGGAGTTTCCTCAGCTTTGGCACAAACGTCCACTTGAACTCAACGATGAACTGAATGCAGTTCCTTAAGAACAGCTGAGTGTGTGAGCCAGTGACGCTGAAGACTTCATGTGCTGCTGACTGAACGAGGCCCCGCCCCCAACATTGGACTGGTTACCTGCTGCTCACATGTGATTGGTCAATACTACTCGAACTGTAACCAGAAACACTTCTGATACCACACACACACACACACACACACACACACACATACCTGTGGATATATTCATGAGTGTGTGTGTGTGTGTGTGTGTGTGTGTCTCACCCAAGGTCCAGGAAGCGTCTCTTGGTTTTCTTGTCAAAGACGACGGTTGGACTGCCGGGGTCAGCTGGACTCGTGTCCCGACTAGAGTCAGAGACCAACACTGACACCCACACACACACACACACACACACACACACAGAGTAATATGGATCAATAATATAATATACTTTTACATGTATCATCATCAGTGGTTTACATGTGTGTGTTTACAGGTGTGTATTTACAGGTGTGTATTTACAGGTGTGTGTTTACAGGTGTGTGTTTACAGGTTTGTGTTTACAGGTGTGTGTTTACAGGTTTGTGTTTACAGGTGTATTTACAGGTGTGTGTTTACAGGTGTGTATTTACAGGTGTGTGTTTACAGGTGTGTGTTTACAGGTGTGTATTTACAGGTGTGTGTTTACAGGTGTGTGTTTACAGGTGTGTGTTTACAGGTGTGTGTTTACAGGTGTATTTACAGGTGTGTGTTTACAGGTGTGTATTTACAGGTGTGTGTTTACAGGTGTGTGTTGAGGTGTGTACCTTCACTGTCAGGCCTCCTGCTCCTCCTCATGTAGACCCGTGAGCAGTCGGAGGAGGGGCAGGACCTGGAGGGCGAGCTGCTGGGAGTCACCAGAGCCTCTTGAGACGTGGCATTGGTCAGCTGATGGTACCGCCCCCGCGGAGGAGCGACCAATGACGCTTCTTCATCCTCCGGAGAGCGACGCACCTGAGGAACCAAAGAGAGGTGAGGCACGCTCTTTTTTTTCCCTCTCTTGGTTAGCATTCATTAGCACCCATTAGCATTCATTAGCATCCATATTGACAGGACGGACACCTGTCCCTGTCCTGAGCTCTGACTGGTCTTACCAGTGATGTGTCGAAGGAGAAGGCAGGGCTACGAGCTGACAGCAGCGAATCAGGAGAGGGGGAGGAGCCTCTCATGGCCAGGTGGAGAGGTGAGCGGGCGGAGTGTAACGGACTGTCCTGATAACACACACACACACACACACACACACACACACATCTATGAAATCAGTTGTATCATGTCACAGTGATGTCATCAGTCCATGTTTGGTGTGGGGGCTCCAATAACTATATAAATTAATAATAAAATATAATCAATAAACAGATGATGTATATTAATATTCAGCATCAGTATATGTACAAGTAGATATTCGTACCTTCCTCTCCAGACTGTCGTCCCCCTCTGTGGAGCTCACGCTGTCACGGTAACGGGACCTGGAGGGGCGGTGGCGGCGTGCTTTGACGGACAGCTGGGCGCGTCCCTTCTGGATGCTGTTATCCAGCAGCTCCGTCTCTGGGACCTCGTTCAGGTCTGAAACACACACACACACACACACACACACACACACACGTTTTACTTTTACTGTCCATGTTTATGACTCATGACTCAGCATTTTCTCCTCCAGAGCTGAGGCAGCAGAGGATTATGGGAGATGAACTGTGACCCCATGATGACCCCGTGTCGATGTGACCTCACACCTCCTGACGTCACTGAGAATCAGAGTTTATTGTGATCGTCTGTACGGAGACAGAACGACAGAACGACGGAGCAGAGAGCTCAGAGAGGAGTGAACGAAGCCGGAGGATGACATGGTGAATTCTCTGCTGTAGATTTTAATGAGCTCATTTACATGTGTTCATCAGACTGAATCTAAAGAAGGTTTCATGTGTGTGTTTCTATTGACAGTGATTCAAACCAATCAGCTCCATCAGCCGGTAGAAGAGCCCTCTGTCTATGAATCAATGAATCAGTGAACTCATGAACGGGTGAATCTTGTCTCATTTACAGCTGCAGCTTTATTTCTGATGACGCTACAAATTTTCAGCATAATGAGCTCCTCTTCCTCTTCTTCCTCCTCCCACTCACATCAGAGCACCATCAAATATTTATCATGCTGACCAACACACACACACACACACACACACACACACACACACACACACACACACACACACAGGTCCCTAACCCCAACCTGGACCTTAAAACCAAGTCTTGTTCAGTGAAGTCCAGCCAGAATGTCCTCAGTACACTGACGTAAAACTGAAATGGTCCTCATAAAGATTACAGTCCCTCCAAAGTCAGTCATTATTATGTTTTTATTAATTTATTGGAGGTAACGCCATATGTTTCTAATTAGCTCCAGACTGAAATATGTTTTAAATCTAATCTGAATTTTTAGTCGTAGTTTAACAAGAACATTTTATAACTATGGTGAAACTGGTTTTTGTGTTTTCTATAATCATGTGATAACAAATAAATAAATAAATAGTGTGAATGTAACAATACACATATTGAACCGTTCGCTACACATAACAAACAAACTATCCTGTTCAGCGTTGCCAGGTGTACGATAATTATCGTATTTGTATGATAATTTGGCCCTCTGTACGATCTGACCGTTTCATGAATATGTGGTTGTAATCAGTATACCGGAGTTCTTTTCTGAGCCCTGAACGCATCTGTTCCCATGTGACATGTTTCCAGCCAATCGCACTTTGCTTAGCGTGAGATAGGGGTGACGTATGTCTCTGAACAATGAGCACGATTGGCTGAATGGTCAGCTGTACCCGCCCCACGAGGCGCTAGGACCCGTCAGGAAGTTAAGCGAGAATGAGATTCAAAACAGAAGAAGAAGAAGAAGAAAAACAGAAGCAAGGAAAATGGAAAAAAAGTAAACACTACAGTGACCATATTTAAGCAATATCACACGAGAGGGAGTGATGTTGGACTGTATATCGTCACAGCTGTGACTCGGTCATAGAACACAATCACTGCCATGACGATATACAGTCCAACGTCACTCCCTCCAGTGTGATATTGCTTTTATACAACAGTTCAACAACAGCTCAAACAACAATGCTGAGTAAGGAAATGTTAACAAAAGGTGATGAAATAAATTATTTAAGTATGTTATGTAGCTCCGTGAAAAAAAACAGTTCCCCCAGTCTGTTGCCAGGCAACGCAGCACACACGCCAGGAACTCACAAGCTACTTTGTTGATCTGCAGCTGTGTAACTTCGTCCAGTTCAAACCTGGATGTTGGCACGGCCGGATTCATCTTCCTCTCTCCCTCATCCTCATCAGTACCTCATCAGATGATCATTGATAATTCCTGACCGTGTTCGCTTAGTTTTTGCTCCTCTCCAGTTTGTCGAGGTCAGCTGATGCTACACAAACACACCTGGAGGTCTGCACAGAAGAGTCCTGGCTTTCCTTTTCCTCGTCCTCTCCTGACGACCACTCATAATTTAATTCAAATGTAATTTTGGGGAAATATCCATCTTCTTGGTGTAACGCTATAGTGTCAGTTTGCGTCACTGTAGCGAGTGTGACAGTTGGTTAATTAACGGCTGTATTTATATTTATAACACCTGTGAGCGGAGTGATTTTACTGTTACAAGTCCCAGTGATGTTGTACTCAATATCAGCACTCACGGAATGCCTCTCGTCCAATCAGATTACTCGGTCGGAACTAACTGTTGTATAATTGCCTTTATTACACGGCTCTATTAAATGCTGTATTCTGATTGGTCAGTCGCGGCTTTCAGCGGTCTGATATGACTGTGTAATGACCGTTGCTAGTAGCAACGGTCATTACACAGTTGCTATGTAGCCCAGCGTTGCTAGGGACGCTGTCCTGGAACACTGCAGCTGTCAAACAACTTCCGAGGGAAAAAACAAACAGAAGTGGCTGATTTTAGCATTTCTTTTAACCTATTTGGAGAGTAGCTACAAGGATTTTTTTGATTTTTTTTTTGATAATTAGCCGTGTAATAAGCGGGATAATGTATAATGAGCCGGTGAATACTGGGAAAATAACTCCCTTCAGGGGAATAGAGCGCGTCGGGGTTCTATTCCCCTATCGGCTCATTATACATTATCCCTTACATAGCGCATCAGTAGGATTGTTATTTTGGTTATGACGGATGTACGATAATTTCCCTCAAAATACAATAATTTTGAGTCTCTGGTACAATAATCCTACATTTCCCACCTGGCAACGCTGATCCTGTTCTTCATCAGTCAGGACTTGGTGTTACAGTTGCTAGAGTTTCAGCACACTTTGTGCCGGATCATAGGTGTTTAGGCCGTAACCACCTAACAAAGCTAACATTAGCTAATGTGTTAAAGAGCTAGCGTTACGGGGAAATCCAATATTTGCTTTGCTATGGAAGCTAACGTTAGCTAATGTGCTAAAAAGTTAGCGTTCCAGAGAAATCCAATATTTGCTTTGCTATGGAAGCTAATGTTAGCTAATGTGCTAAAAAGTTAGCGTTGCAGAGAAATCCAATATTTGCTTTGCTATGGAAGCTAACGTTAGTTAATGTGCTAAAAAGTTAGCGTTGCAGAGAAATCCAATCTTCCTCTTAATCCCTCCCCAGTTTCTGATGAGGTGGACATGATAACCCTTAATACACATAACCTTATTCATCCCTACAACAGGAAATACTTTTTCCCTAACCTGATATGAAGTGTGCGCTGCACATGTGAGCATTTTTGATGATGGCCTCCGTCCAGTCCTTTGGTCTTATCACATTTAACCATAGTTGTCTTTGTTTTTGTTGACGGGCAGTGGCGGCTGGTTTTGAGCCATGACTCCTTCTATTCTGGCTCCCAATAACACAACAAGACAAACACATTTTAACACTCCTGTGGAGCCTACAGCCCTGTGGGGGAGAGGCAGGTTTTGCCTCCAGCTGATAACATGATGTCATCGTGACGCCGGTCCTAAAGGGTCTATCGTATTGAACCAAACCGTGAATTCTTCGAGCTGTTATGTCCCCTATAAATAGAAATACTATGTAAACCTTTATTATTAATGAACTTAAAATCCCAATTTGTGTCCTTCTGGTGTCATTTCAGGAGAATATTCAACCACAAATATATTAAATTATTTACAAAGTATGCAGAGGAAAGCAAATACTTTATATATATACACCTGTGATACTTTATATATATACACATATAAATGGAGGTGTTATAATGACATTAATAAGCCTAAGACTTATGATTACAGTTTTCATTAGTCTGTGTGAACATGATGTGTAAACGGTTTGTGTTGAATATAAAGACTTCCTCTGTGTCTCCTCCCCCACAACCAACTGACAGCAGTTTATTTCCCAGGGGGAGGGAGAGGAGATGGAGGCGGGGGAGACAGAGGGGGGAGGAGATGATGAAGAGGAGCAGAGAGGTGGAGGGAGGAGGACATGAAGGTTTTGGTAGTGAAACGTTGGCACAGAGAGAAAACAGATTTAATAAATGAGAAGATGGAGGGATGGTGAACAGAGAGAGGAGACGTTAAATGACTGATGGAGGAGGAGGTGGGGGAGGACTCAGAGGAGATGAGTAATTATATTAGAGGGGGGGCATTAGATGATGTTAGAAGCTAGAAGAAGAAGAAGGAGGAGGAGGAGAAGACACAATGAACTTTACTGTTAAGATGTTTTTAAAAAAATATATATTTTATATATCACATTCTGAACCGCACAATTAGCTAGTTTTTTATTTTTTTGTATTTCACAATTTGGACCTTATTGTTAGCTTGTTTTTTATTTTTTTGTATTTCACAATTTGGACCTTATTGTTAGCTAGTTTTTTATTTTTTTGTATTTCACAATTTGGACCTTATTGTTAGCTAGTTTTTTATTTTTTTGTATTTCACAATTTGGACCTTATTGTTAGCTTGTTTTTTATTTTTTTTGTATTTCACAATTTGGACCTTATTGTTAGCTTGTTTTCAACATAAGTTTTTTAATTTCAAATTTTTCACGTTACTGTTATGTAGTTTATATTTAATTTATATTTCATTTTATGTTTGCTATACAACTCTTTTATTTCAACTTTGTTATTTTGGTCCCTGTATATTATATTTGCAGTGTTTGTGAAGCTGGAACCACAAAATGTTTTACAGGAAATAAATGGTTTCTTGTTTATTTTCTGTTTATCCAATAATTGATTAATGGACTAATTATTTCAGCTGAATTTGTATAAACAGTTTCTAACTAAACATCAGATTTAATGAGGTCTTTATGCCTTAATCTGTGAAGTTACTGAAGCTGTCAGATACATGTTGGGTAGCAGAAGTAGAAATAATGACGTAAAGGACTCACCGAACACATTGTCTGTATCGTCCAGGCCGGCAGACATGACTCAGCAGTTACTATTCAGAGACAGAAAACAACAGAAATCAAAAGATGGAACAAAGACGACACTGAATTTAAAGGAGCAATGCAACATTTAGTAAAATCTTCTCATAGTTTGTGGGTTCCTCAGGGAAGCGTCCTGGGGCCTCTAATATTCTCTTTATTTAACATTATAGAGATTTAAAGGAACAGTTTAACTTTCCTCTGTCTTCTCCTGGCCCAGGTTCAAGACATGTTTAGCCTAGCTTAGCACAAACCAACACTGTCAAAAACTGTCACAACTTCCTCTAAGCCCAAAGAGTCCTTTCTTTATTCTGCTGAGACAATCGAATCTTTCTGAGGTCAAAGTTCACAACATTATTAATACGCTGAAAACCTGACTGAGGGAAATGATTGATTTATATTAAAAATGAAAACAGGCTGATTTTGATCAAGTTTTGTTGGTAGTTTTGACTCAATCCCACATCATCATCATCCTCACTGTGACCTCGTCACATGTCCACATTTGGTCATGGACTTTCCACGTCCACATATGACGTCCAAGGTACCCTGGGTGTGTTGGTTGTTGACGTTCTGGGACGCCGTGTCAACTTCAGCCTGTTACATGCATTGTCTGTTTTCAAAATACACTTCAAACAAGTGAACACCGGTCTCCTGGGTCAAGGCTGCTGGTTGTTGGACCCAGCCACCCCTCCCTCCCTACTCGGACTTCCGCCACCTTAATTTATGTTGTTGTTCTGTCGTGTTTCCCCTGATGCCAGCAGGCCACCCGCATATCATGCAGAAGCTAAAGGACGGCTTTTTTCATTGGTGTCCAATGACTTCAGAGTGAGACCAGCTTGCCCACATGCACCGTCCTGCTGCCACAAATACTCACAGCACTAGATGTGGATTAATCCGCTGGTGAAAATAGTCCTTAACAAAGTTTCCTCCTGTTTGATAAAAACACACTGAGCAGCAGTTTGAAGAGGTTCTTTTAATAACTATAATGTGTCTCCTCCTCTGTGAAGTGGGTCAGCAGGATCATCGAGTCTCATCGTCCCCCTCCTGACTTCCTGCCTCAGGACTCTCTCTGTCCTTCGTACATCAGTCTGTGTTTTCTGCTGAATTCTTTATGAGGCTTTTCAGAGGTCAGACGCTCAGGGAGGAGGGAGGAGATGGAGGATGAAGGAGGAGCAGTGGGAGTTTGAGAACCTGTAGCAACGGCCTGTTGTACAAACCACGGTGACTGAGCTCCTTTACACCTTAAAAACAACGTGTCAGCGTGGGTTTCCTCCAGGTGCTCCGACATGTTCTCCCCGTGTCAGCGTGGGTTTCCTCCAGGTGCTCCTCCAGGTGCTCTGACATGTTCTCCCTGTGTCAGCGTGGGTTTCCTCCAGGTGCTCCGACATGTTCTCCCCGTGTCAGCGTGGGTTTCCTCCAGGTGCTCTGACATGTTCTCCCTGTGTCAGCGTGGGTTTCCTCCAGGTGCTCCTCCAGGTGCTCTGACATGTTCTTCCCGTGACAGCGTGGGTTTCCTCCAGGTGCTCTGACATGTTCTCCCCGTGACAGCGTGGGTTTCCTCCAGGTGCTCCGACATGTTCTCCCCGTGTCAGCGTGGGTTTCCTCCAGGTGCTCTGACATGTTCTCCCTGTGTCAGCGTGGGTTTCCTCCAGGTGCTCTGACATGTTCTCCCTGTGTCAGCGTGGGTTTCCTCCAGGTGCTCCGACATGTTCTCCCTGTGTCAGCGTGGGTTTCCTCCAGGTGCTCCTCCAGGTGCTCTGACATGTTCTTCCCGTGACAGCGTGGGTTTCCTCCAGGTGCTCTGACATGTTCTCCCCGTGACAGCGTGGGTTTCCTCCAGGTGCTCCGACATGTTCTCCCCGTGTCAGCGTGGGTTTCCTCCAGGTGCTCTGACATGTTCTCCCTGTGTCAGCGTGGGTTTCCTCCAAGTGCTCTGACATGTTCTCCCTCTGTCAGCGTGGGTTTCCTCCAGGTGCTCTGACATGTTCTCCCTGTGTCAGCGTGGGTTTCCTCCAGGTGCTCTGACATGTTCTCCCTGTGTCAGCGTGGGTTTCCTCCAGGTGCTCTGACATGTTCTCCCTGTGTCAGCGTGGGTTTCCTCCAGGTGCTCTGACATGTTCTCCCTGTGTCAGCGTGGGTTTCCTCCAGGTGCTCTGACATGTTCTCCCTGTGTCAGCGTGGGTTTCCTCCAGGTGCTCTGACATGTTCTCCCTCTGTCAGCGTGGGTTTCCTCCAGGTGCTCTGACATGTTCTCCCTGTGTCAGCGTGGGTTTCCTCCAGGTGCTCTGACATGTTCTCCCTGTGTCAGCGTGGGTTTCCTCCAGGTGCTCTGACATGTTCTCCCTGTGTCAGCGTGGGTTTCCTCCAGGTGCTCTGACATGTTCTACCTGTGTCAGCGTGGGTTTCCTCCAGGTGCTCCAGCTTCCTCCCACAGTCCAAAGACATGCAGGTTAATTGGTGACTCTAAATTGTCTGTAGGTGTGAATGTGAGTGTGAATGGTTGTCTGTCTCTATATGTCAGCCCTGTGATAGTCTGGTGACCTGTCCAGGGTGAACCCACCTTCTGCCCAAGTGGCTACAGAAAATGTATGAATGAATGAATGAATGAATGAATGAATGCCTGTAGTGGACAGAAGAAGTTATTGATCATGTTATTCTAGGTGGCTACGAAAAGTTAATTGATATTTCCTTTAATAATAACTAATATAATATATATAACATATATCAGAACTCTGGTTGATTGTGCCCCATCCCCCCACCACCAGTTAATAAAGGAGACACATGAGACAGAGGTAGAGCGAGGCAGAGAGAGAACAGGGGGGGGGGGGGGGGGGGGGCGGGTATTGGGCAGGTAGCCCAGCAGAAAGGCCATCTGCTGCCTCACCCTGCAGACACTGTGTACACAGATGGACACTATGGACATGTTGTACTGAGGCTAAAACTAACTCAACCACAGAAAAAGGTACTGAGACATTTAAAAACACTAATGCAATAAATAATACACCCTGAGATGAGGTCATCACCACAAAATGCTAAAACCTAGGGGTGTCACGATCCATCGATCTGGATCAACACATCAATTCAATGATCAATGATCAATATCATCATCTGAAAAATCATTTACGAATTAACTTTGGTAGCCACCTGGAATAACATGATCACATCACATACAGCTCATTCATTCATTCATCTTTGGTCACGCCTTTATTTTGAAATTCTGCATCATCATCAAACAGCAGCAGCCAAGAGGCGATGAAGATAACGTTATTTACTCTGGAAATATTTTCAGTTATGGAGAAAATATGGGTCAGACGTTTGTCTTCAGGACTTTAAGACAGATGTTTGTCTTCAGGACTTTGAGACACAAGTTTGTCTTCAGGACTTTAAGACAGACGTTTGTCTTCAGGACTTTGAGACATAAGTTTGTCTTCAGGACTTTAAGACAGAAGTTTGTCTTCAGGACTTTGAGACACAAGTTTGTCTTCAGGACTTTAAGACAGACGTTTGTCTTCAGGACGTTGAGACAGAAGTTTGTCTTCAGGACTTTGAGACATAAGTTTGTCTTCAGGACTTTAAGACATAAATTTGTCTTCAGGACTTTAAGACAGACGTTTGTCTTCAGGACGTTGAGACAGAAGTTTGTCTTCAGGACTTTGAGACATAAGTTTGTCTTCAGGACTTTAAGACATAAGTTTGTCTTCAGGACTTTAAAACACAAGTTTGTCTTCAGGACTTTGAGACAGAAGTTTGTCTTCAGGACTTTGAGACAGAAGTTTGTCTTCAGGACTTTAAGACAGACGTTTGCCTTCAGGACTTTAAGACAGAAGTTTGTCTTCAGGACTTTGAAACACAAGTTTGTCTTCAGGACTTTGAGACAGAAGTTTGTCTTCAGGACTTTGAGACAGAAGTTTGTCTTCAGGAATTTAAGACAGATGTTTGTCCTCAGGACTTCAAGACACAAGTTTGTCTTCAGGACTTTGAGACAGAAGTTTGTCTTCAGGACTTTGAGACAGAAGTTTGTCTTCAGGACTTTAACACAGACGTTTGTCTTCAGGATTTTAAGACAGAAGTTTGTCTTCAGGACTTTAACACAGAAGTTTGTCTTCAGGACTCTGAGACAGAAGTTTGTCCTCAGGACTTTGAGACAGAAGTTTGTCTTCAGGACTTTGAAACATAAGTTTGTCTTCAGGACTTTGAGACATAAGTTTGTCTTCAGGACTTTAAAACACAAGTTTGTCTTCAGGACTTTGAGACAGAAGTTTGTCTTCAGGACTTTAAAACAGACGTTTGTCTTTAGGATTTTAAGACACAAATTTGTCTTCAGGACTTTAACACAGAAGTTTGTCTTCAGGACGTTGAGAAGTTTGTCTTCAGGAATTTAAGACAGATGTTTGTCCTCAGGACTTCAAGACACAGGTTTGTCTTCAGGACTTTGAGACACAAATTTGTCTTCAGGACGTTGAGACAGAAGTTTGTCTTCAGGACTTTGAAACATAAGTTTGTCTTCAGGACTTTAAAACACAAGTTTGTCTTCAGGACTTTAAGACAGAAGTTTGTCTTCAGGACTTTAAGACATAAGTTTGTCTTCAGGACTTTAAAACACAAGTTTGTCTTCAGGACTTTGAGACAGAAGTTTGTCTTCAGGACTTTGAGACACAAGTTTGTCTTCAGGACTTTAAGACAGATGTTTGTCTTCAGGACTTTAAGACAGAAGTTTGTCTTCAGGACTTTGAGACACAAGTTTGTCTTCAGGACTTTGAGACAGAAGTTTGTCTTCAGGACTTTAACACAGACGTTTGTCT
Organism: Epinephelus lanceolatus; assembly: GCF_041903045.1. Taxonomy (NCBI): domain Eukaryota; kingdom Metazoa; phylum Chordata; class Actinopteri; order Perciformes; family Serranidae; genus Epinephelus; species Epinephelus lanceolatus. Next base: position 43,208,936 of record NC_135751.1, read on the forward strand.
TCAGGATTTTAAGACAGAAGTTTGTCTTCAGGACTTTAACACAGAAGTTTGTCTTCAGGACTCTGAGACAGAAGTTTGTCCTCAGGACTTTGAGACAGAAGTTTGTCTTCAGGACTTTGAAACATAAGTTTGTCTTCAGGACTTTGAGACATAAGTTTGTCTTCAGGACTTTAAAACACAAGTTTGTCTTCAGGACTTTGAGACAGAAGTTTGTCTTCAGGACTTTAAAACAGACGTTTGTCTTTAGGATTTTAAGACACAAATTTGTCTTCAGGACTTTAACACAGAAGTTTGTCTTCAGGACGTTGAGAAGTTTGTCTTCAGGAATTTAAGACAGACGTTTGTCCTCAGGACTTCAAGACACAGGTTTGTCTTCAGGACTTTGAGACACAAATTTGTCTTCAGGACGTTGAGACAGAAGTTTGTCTTCAGGACTTTGAGACATAAGTTTGTCTTCAGGACTTTAAAACACAAGTTTGTCTTCAGGACTTTAAGACAGAAGTTTGTCTTCAGGACTTTAAGACATAAGCTTGTCATCAGGACTTTAAAACACAAGTTTGTCTTCAGGACGTTGAGACAGAAGTTTGTCTTCAGGACTTTGAGACACAGGTTTGTCTTCAGGACTTTGAGACACAAGTTTGTCTTCAGGACGCTGAGACAGATGTTTGTCTTCAGGACTTTAACACAGAAGTTTGTCTTCAGGACTCTGAGACAGAAGTTTGTCTTCAGGACTCTGAGACAGAAGTTTGTCTTCAGGAATTTAAGACAGACGTTTGTCCTCAGGACTTCAAGACACAAGTTTGTCTTCAGGACTTTGAGACACACGTTTGTCTTCAGGACGCTGAGACAGAAGTTTGTCTTCCGGACTTTAAGACACAAGTTTGTCTTCAGGACTTTAAGACACAAGTTTGTCTTCAGGACATTGAGACAGAAGTTTGTCTTCAGGAATTTAAGACAAACGTTTGTCTTCAGGACTTTGAGACAGACATTTGTCTTCAGGACACAAGTTTGTCTTGACTCTTGCTGTATCCTGTAATATCTTGTGTGTGTTGTATCTTGTGTCTTATGTCATATTGTGTGTTATCTTGTATGTTATGTCATGTTGCGTGTTATCTTGTATGGTTATGTCATGTTGTGTGTTATCTTGTATGGTATGTCATGTTATGTGTTATCTTGTAGGTTATGTCATGTTGTGTGTTATCTTGTATGTTATGTCATGTTGTGTGTAATCTTGTATGGTTATGTAATGTTGCGTGTTATCTTGTATGTTATGTCATGTTGTGTGTAATCTTGTATGTTATGTAATGTTGTGTGTTATCTTGTATGGTTATGTAATGTTGTGTGTTATCTTGTATGTTATGTCATGTTGTGTGTTATCTTGTATGGTTATGTAATGTTGTGTGTTATCTTGTATGTTATGTCATGTTGTGTGTTATCTTGTATGTTATGTAATGTTGTGTGTTATCTTGTATGTTATGTCATGTTGTGTGTAATCTTGTATGTTATGTAATGTTGTGTGTTATCTTGTATGTTATGTCATGTTGTGTGTAATCTTGTATGGTTATGTAATGTTGTGTGTTATCTTGTATGGTTATGTAATGTTGTGTGTTATCTTGTATGTTATGTCATGTTGTGTGTAATCTTGTATGGTTATGTAATGTTGTGTGTTATCTTGTATGGTTATGTCATGTTGTGTGTTATCTTGTATGTTATGTCATGTTGTGTGTTATCTTGTATGGTTATGTAATGTTGTGTGTTATCTTGTATGTTATGTAATGTTGTGTGTTATCTTGTATGTTATGTCATGTTGTGTGTTATCTTGTATGGTTATGTAATGTTGTGTGTTATCTTGTATGTTATGTAATGTTGTGTGTTATCTTGTATGTTATGTCATGTTGTGTGTTATCTTGTATGGTTATGTAATGTTGTGTGTTATGTCATGTTATATGTCGTATTATATGTCGTATTATGTCTCACTGTGTCGTGCTCTATCTGGTTGTGTCATGTTTTGTCATGTCATGTTTTGTGTTATCTTGTATGGTCTTGTCTTGTGTGATGGTCTTAAATGTTGTGTTACATGTTGTTGCTTCATGCTGCATCATGTCATATACCACCGTCTGGATGAATACTGGATTCTGATTGGCTGCAGGGTGTCTGTTTAAAACTGATAATGGACTGAGTCGTTCTGGTGAAACCGTTCACTGTTCCGAATTACTGCGCCGGCTACATGATGGTATCAGCCTGTATCTAATGTTAGTAACCATAGCAACAAGCCTCTTGGCTTGGCAGCAACACTGACAGTAACGTTAGTCCTTCAGCACTTTTAGTACAGTCGTGTCACTTCCTGTCTGCTGTTCAGCTCGCTGCTTCAGGCTGCGGCCGACAGTGACGTCACACATGACGTTTCTTTTGTTTGTTGGTGTAAATCTTGATCTTGATTTGGGGACAGTGACATCACTGATACCTCGCTGTGTCGTTGTTCAGCATCCTGTCAGATTATATTTACTGTTTGTCATAAGCAGAGTAATGTAGTGTGAGCAGTTCAGTGCAGCCAGGAATTAACAGATTTATACATGGGGGAGACAAAACAACCGCTCCACACACTCATGGCACAGCACAGGAGAGACTCAGCTGTCCACTTACATCTACAGGAGAAGGGACACTCCTTTGAGGACAGCAATGTGCACATCTTGGCCAGGGAGGAAAGATGGTTTGAAAGAGGAGTAAAAGAAGCCATCTACGTCAAGCTGGAACGACCATCGTTAAACAGAGGGGGTGGCCTATGACACTACTTATCATCCACCTACAGTGCAGTCCTGGGATCCCTCCCCAGACGACTTCACACCCATTCACCCCTGGTCCCACCTGACCCTAACGACTCACATTGTGACCTTAACGACTCTGAAACTAAGAGCTCACATGACCCTCTGAACTCTGCAAGGGTTCCCACCCACACAGGGTTTAAAGCCTGCAACTTTGTACCAGTCATTTAGAACTGAAGAAGCTTCTTGGATGAGAGGCGAAATTATGTCTTCAAGAAACGCAAGCAAGTCCAGTTGCCTACGCTATTAGCACCTATGATTACCACGACCTGGATGACTGAGAATCTTCACCGACAAATTTACTGTTTGTTATTGACTTTGAAACTTGTTAGCGTAACGTTAGCTTCCTGGCTAACAGCTGAGCTAAGGGGTTCCCTAGAACGGGCGGACGAGAATACCTCCTGTTGTTGGGTTGTATCTGAGGCTCGTCCTATTAACTGGAGCAGTAAACAATGTTTCCATTGTATCAGAGCCTGACAGAGTGGCAGTGTTACAGGTATTAGTCAAACCCTCAGGTGTTACCATGGAAACAAAGTTATGGCATGTGGAAAGAACTTTTGACTGTGAAAGTTTAAAAATATGAATGAATATTGTGACTTTTTATTTCTTTGGTAAGTGACCGTGGTGTGAGCAGGATAACACCTGGCGAGGTGTCCGTTATCAGTTTACAACGACTTATGCAGAGGCATGAACCGTCCTCCATATAGGTCGTTATAAACTGATAACGGACACCTCGCCAGGCGTTATCCCCTCCATGGTATCTTGTCATGTCATGTTTTATCTCATCATGTTATATCTTGTCGTGTCATGCCTAACCGTATCATGCTTTCTGAAGTCGTGTGTTATCATGTTGTGTGGTCACATGTTGGTCATGTGGTGTTCCTGACGTCTTGTGTGAGCGGAGCCTCTGTGTTTCACAGCTATACGTTGGGATGACTTCATGTTGTTTCAGTCGCTGTAATGTTGGATCTATCAGTTTGTTTGTGTCGTGTCCTGTGAGGTGCCGTGTCATGTTATCTCTTAGTGTTGTGTACTTCACGGTCTGTCGTGTCATTTTGTGTCACCTCATGTTTCATGCTGTGTTTTCCTCTCCTGTATCTAAACTCTGCCGCACCGAGGAGCACCGACACCTCCTGAACGAGGAGACATTTAGTGAACATGAGATTGATCTGTTAGCTCAGACTGGGTGGAGATGGTCTCACACACACACACACACACACACACACACACACACACACACTCAGATGTAATGAGACAACAAGGCACACGGCTCGTTCCCATAAGACTGAAGCTCCAACAGGAAAATGCAGTGTCAGAGCGACGGAGCAGGAAGATGTTTGACAGCAGAAATGACATGAAAAGATGAAGGATGAAAAACAGATTAAAGGAGTGATGACACAGATGAAGAGAGAGAGAGAGAGAGAGAGAGAAGAGGGGGAGAACGATGATGACAGACAGAGGGAGAAAAGGAGGACGGAGGGCTGAAACATCAGGCAGTAAACAAACAGATAAACTCACCCTTCTCCTCCTCTGATGGTTGTCATGGCACGTCACCCTCTCTACCTCTCTGCCTCCACCACCAGCTGCTTAGTGGGGACCGCGACTCCCAGGGTTCCACGGGGCTTTGCTCCAGGCCAGGCAACAGTCTGGGCTGCAGCCGGAGGATTGTGGGTGCTGTAGTTTCCTGTTCCAGGACTCTCAGGCTGCTGTTCGGTCGGCTGAAGGCTGACGGCTGGAGGCAGAGCGAGCGGATGCTGGCTCACTGCTACTCAGCAGAATACTGCAGCCTCCATCTGAAACAGCAGCAGCAAGGACAGCTGAGGCAGACTGAGGAGGAGGAGGAGGAGGAGGAGGAGGAGGAGGAGGAGGAGGGATAATGGAAGAGGAAGGGAGGGTGGTGAATGTGATGGGAGGAGAGAAAGAGAGGAGGGGAGATAAAAGAGGCAACAAGAGGAAGAGATGAGATTATATATATATATATATATACATATATATATATATATAAAGGAAAAAATAAAATAAAAATGAGATATATGAATGGAATATTTTAACCAATGAAGAAATAAAATACGAACATAAATAAAAATATAAAATAAGACATTTTCTTGTAACAACAATAATAATAAATAAAATAAATAATAATAATGATAAAAAAAACACTAAACAAGCAAAAGTAAAAAATGTTTAAAAACATATTTAAAAAACAATAAAAGTGAAAAAGATAAAAAAAAATGGGAAGCACTTTATTTTAAGGTCCTTGTAATAGTTAATATGTAATTAGGTGCTTATAACTCCTTATAAGATGCTTATTAACATTATTAAATGTTTAATAAGACTATTTAAGTGTTAATAATAGCATTATAAACATGTTAATTGTTAGATTATAAGACATTTATAAGCACTTATAAGAAACTTGTTAACAGTTTATAGACTGCTTAAGAACGTTAATAAAAGTCTTATGAGTTTCTTACAATTGTTTATAATAGCATTACAAACACATTTATTGAGTTTAACTAACTTACATATTATGTCATTGTTAAACCTTTACTAAGATTTTTTTGTTGCTTTATTAAGATTAAAACATACTTTATTATGCACTTATTAACAGTTAACTATACTTTTTGCAGCTACCGGATCTAAAGCGAGAACAGTGCTTTATTAAGCTTAATAAATTCTTTAATAAAAAAGGTTAGCTCTGCCACTCTGAGAGTGCGCTGCTCTGGATAACCCAACGCTACATTCAGACAGCGCTCCCAATTTATCAACGCTCCAGTTTGTGTCAGAGTGCGCTCACACACTCAGAATGAGTGTTTCTGAACGCACCACTCACATTATCTTCCTCCATCGTCTAAAACAGAACTTGTTAGCTAGTGCTAGCTAATGTCTGTGGAGAATTGTTTTGCCTCCAGCTAAGCCCCGCCCACCAAAAACATCACACTGTTTACTGACAGTAAAAGAGTTTATATTTAAGATTCTCCTTCAGGTTGCTTTTTTTTTAAATATCGTAGGAAATCAGATGGACACAGTACGATAACCTTCAATTTTCATATCACAGTTTACTTTAAAACAAGTTTAATACTGTGACCCAAACTTTTACTGAAGTAAAGGATCTGAGTACTTCTTATTCTTCCTCCTCCTCCTCCTCCTCCTCCTGCTCCTGCTCCTCTGCTGCTGTCACAACAAATATTTTGTCTCTTCTGAGTTTTAGATTTTCCAGTAACACCAGTTCTGACTCTGGAAACTCACATTGACTGTGTTTATTTAACAAAACGTCGATTTCACTCCTGCTGACGTTCTTCTTCTTACAGTCTTTTTTTGGTGGTCATGTGACAGAATCTTTGCACACGACACAACACCTGCCCTAATGTAGTGTTTAGGGTGTGTTACCTGTGCTAACAGGTGACTTATGATGGAGTGGGATTCATCACTGAGCACAGATGAATCAGAACGATGTTGTGCATCTGGAGTTGACTTTTTTTTAAAAATTAAAATAAAGTTGGAGAGTAATTTAAGACAACGCTGTGTTACACACACACACACACACACACACACACACCCCAAACTCCTCGGTACACCTGGAAAACACAAGTGAGTGCCTGCAGCTAGATCAAAGGAGCTCAGACTTCATGTGACCAGAACATCAGGTATAAACCACGATGACATCACACTGTGACAGGAAGGAAACAGGAGAAAACAGTTGTAATAGTGTGTAGATGCAGTTAGAGATACGCAGCCTCAGTGCACAGAACCTGGATCAATCAGAACAACTTCAATATGAAAAACACTCAGATACAAAAACCTTTGTTTTTAATGTTTCAACAGGATGATGCACCGCCTGCTGAGAGCCACCAGAGGGCGCTGTTGGTCTGCACACACAGAGCTGCAGTCCTCTGTCAAACAGGAAGTACAAACCTGAGGAGGAGGAGGAGGAGGAGGAGGAGGAGGAGGAGGAGGACATGCTGAGACTGGCAGGTCAGGGAGGGGCGGGGCCACAGACAGAGGGAGAGGAACCTGTTTCAGTGATTTGGACTCGCCCCTTCAGGAGTACAAGAGAAAAAACACACAAAGAGCAGGATGGTTGGATCTGACTTCTGCTGCCGGTAAAACACTGCTAATATATACATCTATGCACATATCTGTACATCTGTCTGTGTGTTAATGGACACATCTGTCTGTGTGTCTGTCCATGGAGCTCATTGTGTTGGACATTTTCAAACTTTGTTTTGTCTCATTCCTGTTGCCTGTGTGTCTGTGTGTTTGTTTTTGTGTGTCTTGTGTATGTTAGTGTGTGTTTGCACTGTGTTTGAGTTTTGTCTGTTTGGTTTGGACTTTAAGTTTAAAAACTTGTTTTAAATGCAAAAGCTGGGAGGGGATAGTTTTCATTGTGTTGGTAAACCTACTTTATGGGGACATCAGTCTGTTCCCACACCCACAGTACGGGGACACTGTTGGATTTCAGGACTTTTCGCTCAGATCAGAGTGTTGTGTGTTAAAAGGAAAGTTTTAGTGCTCGCTCAGGGAGGGATTTTTGGTTAAAGGTACAGAGCTTGACCTGCTCATTAGGTAATGTGCTCTGAGATAATGTTTGCATGGTTTGGCACTATAGAAAAAATGACTTGTGTGTGTGTGTGTGTGTGTGTGTGTGTGTGTGTGTGTGTGTTGGTAGTTATGTGTCAGTGGGTGCAGCTCAGGCTCTGTGTCCTGACTGGTCGACAGACTCGCTGTGAGCAGGTTCAGTGAGAATCTAAAAATGACTCGATTAAGTAGTGATCAGGTGAAACAGCTGCAGGAAGAACAATCAGCTTTAACATTTTAAAACTTTGAAAAATATTTATTTTTTTTACTGACAGCTGCAGTTTGATTAATGTTTTTGTGGGATTTTAACTGTGTTCCAGTTTTAAGGTAAACTGTGATATAGTGTGATATTGACAGTTATCACGCTGTGGACATTCACTTATCTACAGTAATGAATAAACAAATATCCTCCTGAGACCCAGACCTTTGTTTGGTGTGCATCTTTAGTTTCTTCCAGCTGTTTGGGATCAGTCGGACCTGATAAGTATAAATAACTACACATTGTCAATCAGAGTAAAGTCCCAGTGTCCTCAGTTGAGTACTGACTAATTGACCTATGGCTAAGCCACGCCCCCTCCACTCACTTGGACAAACTATCATCATTCAGTGCCCGGCGCTATGGCAGGTGTCACAGTACACGACATTTCACAGGAGGCAACTGATGATTTTTGGAGACATAACGATCAGATGTCATTGAGAAGTAACCAAAAGGGCCTAAACTACGCATTGGAGGGATATATTCATCATTTTATTGTTGAGAAGGTCGATGAAAAGCTTAAATTACAAGCCAAAATTTACAGGTCACAGTGTACGCTTGTGAACCGCATCTGGTTGCCGTCACCATCAAAGACAACAAGTTAAAGTGCCACTGAAGTTAAGGTTTTTGGCTCAGAATATGAGAAAAGGATAACAGCCTTTTTACCATCTTTACCAAGAGTGTCTCTCCGTTAGTTTGGTGCTACAGTATTTACACTGAATCATTCAGCATAACGTTTGCCAACCTTTGTTATCTCTGCCATTACAGATAAGTTAATGAAGCTAAGCTCCAGAAGTTAACGTTAGCTTAACTAGAGCCCTTTGGACAACAGCTAACAATGATGTACGATCACCAAAGTACAAAACTAGAACAAAATAGGCTAATGAACTCCCAGCAAACAAGGTGACATGATGAACAACGCAGCTAGGAGCTAACGTTAGGCTAACTTTAGCTAACGTTAGCTAGAGATGTTAAAGATAACTTTATATTTCTTTCCAGCAAAGTGACAATATGTTGCCTCAAACACAATGTTGACTTACCTTAGAACAGATGTAGACATCATTGTTAATCTTATTCACGTTGAGTTGATGTTGTGGTCTAACGTTACCACACAACTTTATCCAAAGGAGACACTTTTCTCGGTTGAGATGTGGTTTAAAGTGTAAAAAATACACCTGGTCGCCCAGCCTCTCAGGATACCTTGTGTCAGAGTTGCATGTACCCCATGCACACTGTTTGACCATTTTTAAACTTCAAATCTCAGAAAAAGCTCATAAACCCAACAAACTGACTTTCTGTAATGCATTTCAATGGACGTCCAGGCAGAGAATGTCCCAGTGTATGGGAATGACTATACGCACTGTGATTGGCTGATTGCGTTTGAGGGCGGGGCTTAGGCATAGGTTAATAACAGCATCTTATCGTGTTACTCTTGCTAAAATTGGTCTCGTGTCGTCATGTCAAACTATAAACATTTTAATCATAAATAAACATTTCAGCCTCAACATCTGATCAGGTTTTGGACCTTTGTGTCAGGATCAGCTGCAGACTGACTCTGCAGAGATGGCTGCCATCTTGTTTTTAAATGGATTAGTGTGTAGTTGTCATACTGCCACTAGATGGCACATAAAAATGTCCACGAACGAGGACAACAGGTCTGAGTTAAGTAGAATGAAGTATAAGGTGCAGTAAACCCAAAATGTGATGTCATCATATGAGGACGCAGGGTCTCAGGAGGACATTACAGGACGTTGAAACTCTCTTTTATTTGAGTCATTTTCTAAGAGGAGACTTTTTCCACAAACTTCCGTAACAAAATGTTTCAGATTTCAGTTTATAAAACATTTGTCAACCCGACAGTAACCCTTCTGTTTTCATTAAGGACCATTCTGACTGATGATGGAACTCTGTGATACCACAGTATCACAGAGTTTGTGTGTGTTGGCTAAACGTAACCATGTGTGTGTGTTGGCTAAACGTAACCACGTGTGTGTGTCGGCTAAACGTAGCCACGTGTGTGTGTCGGCTAAACGTAACCACGTGTGTGTGTCGGCTAAACGTAACCACGTGTGTGTGTCGGCTAAATGTAGCCACGTGTGTGTGTCGGCTAAACGTAACCACGTGTGTGTGTTGGCTAAACGTAACCACGTGTGTGTGTGTGTGTCGGCTAAATGTAACCACGTGTGTGTGTTGGCTAAACGTAACCATGTGTGTGTGTTGGCTAAACGTAACCACGTGTGTGTGTTGGCTAAACGTAACCACGTGTGTGTGTGTGTGTGTGTTGGCTAAACGTGACCACGTGTGTGCGTCGGCTAAACGTAACCACGTGTGTGTGTTGGCTAAACATAACCACGTGTGTGTGTTGGCTAAACATAACCACGTGTGTGTGTGTGTGTGTTGGCTAAACGTAACCACGTGTGTGTGTTGGCTAAACATAACCACATGTGTGTGTTGGCTAAAGGTAACCACGTGTGTGTGTTGGCTAAAGGTAACCACGTGTGTGTGTTGGCTAAACGTAACCATGTGTGTGTCAGCTAAACATAACCATGTGTGTGTGTTGGCTAAACGTAACCATGTGTGTGTGTCGGCTAACCGTAACCACGTGTGTGTGTTGGCTAAAGGTAACCACGTGTGTGTGTTGGCTAAACGTGACCACGTGTGTGTGTTGGCCAAAGGTAACCACGTGTGTGTGTTGGCTAAATGTAACCATGTGTGTGTGTTGGCTAAATGTAACCACGTGTGTGTGTTGGCTAAACGTAACCACGTGTGTGTGTGTCGGCTAAACGTAACCATGTGTGTGTGTCGGCTAAATGTAACTACGTGTGTGTGTTGGCTAAACGTAACCACGTGTATGTGTGTGTTGGCTAAACGTAACCACGTGTGTGTGTTGGCTAAACGTAACCATGTGTGTGTGTCAGCTTAACGTAACCACGTGTGTGTGTTGGCTAAACGTAACCACGTGTGTGTGTCGGCTAAACGTAGCCACGTGTGTGTGTTGGCTAAAGGTAACCACGTGTGTGTGTTGGCTAAATGTAACCACGTGTGTGTGTGTGTTGGCTAAACGTGACCACGTGTGTGCGTCGGCTAAACGTAACCACATGTGTGTGTTGGCTAAACGTAACCACATGTGTGTGTTGGCTAAACGTAACCACGTGTGTGTGTGTGTTGGCTAAACGTGACCACGTGTGTGTGTCGGCTAAACGTAACCACGTGTGTGTGTTGGCTAAACATAACCGTGTGTGTGTTGGCTAAACGTAACCGTGTGTGTGTGTGTCAGCTAAACGTAACCACGTGTGTGTGTTGGCTAAAGGTAACCATGTGTGTGTGTTGGCTAAACGTAACCACGTGTGTGTGTTGGCCAAAGGTAACCACGTGTGTGTGTTGGCTAAACGTAACCTTGTGTGTGTGTCGGCTAATGTAACCACGTGTGTGTGTTGGCTAAACATAACCACGTGTGTGTGTGTGTTGGCTAAACGTAACCACATGTGTGTGTTGGCTAACCGTAACCATGTGTGTGTGTTGGCTAAATGTAACCACGTGTGTGTGTTGGCTAAACGTAACCACGTGTGTGAGTTGGCTAAACGTAACCACGTGTGTGTGTTGGCTAAACGTAACCACGTGTGTGTGTTGGCTAAACGTAACCACGTGTGTGTGTCGGCTAAACGTAGCCACGTGTGTGTGTCGGCTAAACGTAACCACGTGTGTATGTTGGCTAAACGTAACCACGTGTGTGTGTGTGTGTTGGCTAAATGTATCCACGTGTGTGTGTCGGCTAAACATAACCACGTGTGTGTGTGTGTGTTGGCTAAACGTAACCACGTGTGTGTGTTGGCTAAACGTAACCACATGTGTGTGTTGGCTAAACGTAACCACGTGTGTGTGTTGGCTAAACGTAACCATGTGTGTGTGTCGGCTAAACATAACCATGTGTGTGTGTTGGCTAAACGTAACCGTGTGTGTGTGTGTCGGCTAAACGTAACCACGTGTGTGTGTTGGCTAAAGGTAACCACGTGTGTGTGTTGGCTAAACGTAACCACGTGTGTGTGTTGGCTAATGTAACCACGTATGTGTGTTGGCTAAACGTAACCACGTGTGTGTGTGTGTTGGCTAAACGTAACCACATGTGTGTGTTGGCTAACCGTAACCATGTGTGTGTGTTGGCTAAATGTAACCACGTGTGTGTGTTGGCTAAACGTAACCACGTGTGTGTGTGTCGGCTAAACGTAACCATGTGTGTGTGTCGGCTAAACGTAACCACGTGTGTGTGTCGGCTAACCCTAACCACGTGTGTGTGTGTGTTAGCTAAACGTAACCACGTGTGTGTGTTGGCTAAAGGTAACCACATGTGTGTGTTGGCTAAACGTAACCACGTGTGTGTGTTGGCTAAACGTAACCGTGTGTGTGTTGGCTAAATGTAACCACGTGTGTGTGTTGGCTAAACGTAACCACGTGTGTGTGTGTCGGCTAAACGTGACCATGTGTGTGTGTTGGCTAACCGTAACCTCGTGTGTGTGTTGGCTAAACGTAACCACGTGTGTGTGTTGGCTAAATGTAACCACGTGTGTGTGTCGGCTAAACGTAACCACGTGTGTGTGTGACGGCTAACCGTAACCACATGTGTGTGTGTTGGCTAAACGTAACCACGTGTGTGTGTCGGCTAAACGTAACCACGTGTGTGTGTGTCGGCTAACCGTAACCACGTGTGTGTGTTGGCTAAACGTAACCACGTGTGTGTGTTGGCTAAATGTAACCACGTGTGTGTGACGGCTAACCGTAACCACATGTGTGTGTGTTGGCTAAACGTAACCACGTGTGTGTGTTGGCTAAAGGTAACCACGTGTGTGTGTTGGCTAAACGTAACCACGTGTGTGTGTTGGCTAACCGTAACCACGTGTGTGTTTTGGCTAAATGTAACCACGTGTGTGTGTTGGCTAAAGGTAACCACGTGTGTGTGTTGGCTAAACGTAACCACGTGTGTGTGTTGGCTTAACATAACCACGTGTGTGTGTTGGCTAAATGTAACCACATGTGTGTGTGTTGGCTAAATGTAACCACGTGTGTGTGTTGGCTAAATGTAACCACGTGTGTGTGTTGGCTAAATGTAACCACGTGTGTGTGTGTTGGCTAACCGTAACCACGTGTGTGTGTTGGCTAAATGTAACCACGTGTGTGTGTTGGCTAAATGTAACCACGTGTGTGTGTTGGCTAACCGTAACCACGTGTGTGTGTTGGCTAAATGTAACCACGTGTGTGTGTTGGCTAACCGTAACCACGTGTGTGTGTTGGCTAAATGTAACCATGTGTGTGTGTTGGCTCAATGTAACCACGTGTGTGTGTTGGCAGAATGACCTATTCAGAATATTATCTTATTGGGTTATTGATTGATTATATTGATGTGTTCATCACATTAATGTTGCAGTCAGTGAAGGTGTTGCTGTTTTATATATATTAATATATGTATATTGTGTAGTTTGAGAATTTTCCCCGGGGATTAATAACGTCTGATCAATAAAATATTATGAGTTTATTCATTTAATATTTTCTGTATTAATAATCAATAATCTGTAACTCAGGTTATCAGGTAAATGTAGTGCAGTAAAGTTCCAACATGTCCCTCTGAGAGTGTGAAGCATGAAGAAGTAGAAAATGGAAATACTCAAGTAAAACACAAACACCTCATAATTGTATTAAATTACTTGAGTAAATGTACTTAGTTACTTTCCAGTGCTGGGATCAGGACTCATCACCAGTCAGAACAGTTCCCAACATAAACTTGTAAAAGTTGAAAGTAAAGTTTCACATAAATATGGACCTTGTTCACAGCAGACATTTTGACTCCTCTTAGCATGAAAAGCACAGCATTAAGGATGGCTGAGTTCCATTTCATGTCCCAGTACGCTAGTAACAGTTAGCTTAGTGGGAAAACACCTTACTGGAACGCAGCTGTCATTAGTGTCATTGAATGCACCTGTGCTGCTGCTTCTCCCACATGTCAAAATGTCTGCCGTGATAAAGCTCCATTCAGATGTTGGTTTTTCTGTTTCAACAAAAAAGTAGCAGAACAAAGAAACAAACAAACAAACAGCTCAAGTTTCTTTGTTTGTTTCTTTGTTTGACTGAGAGACAAATATTTATTTATTTAATTATTTATTTCACGTTAGACAGAGACAAAGTGACAGGAAAATAAATAATAACATTGAATTACATCTGACTGGTTCCTGTTATATTTCCTGTGTATGTTTATTTATATTGTTTATCTCTCTGATATCAGAAACATGTGAGTCACATATTATTTACACATAAAGCACATATTTCAACAGATGTCAGAAACATCAGCCTCGCGGTCGTGTTTATATCAAGTCCATTAAAATTTTTCATTAGAAGGCAACACATATTAGTAAATATGTTGTTCTCCTGACATGTATCAATATTATTATTGTTATTGTTATTATTATTTAAAAAGATTTGAGTTCAGCTGATAAAGAACTTGATTTAACAAAAATGTTTATCACCTTAGTTTTTAATTTAAAATCAAAACTTTCCTTAAAAAAACCCACATTTTTTCTTTCAACTTTCTGTAGCATAAAATATATTTTACAGAACATAATTTTATTTTCACAAATTGTTTTAAAACAAACAGAAAAAGATGTGACACATTTCTGACTATATGAGATGATAATGAATGGTAAATATTTCACAGATAGTTATGTGAACATGACGTGTGCACAAGTCTGCTGCACACAGGCAGAGAGATTCATTAGAGTGCAGAAATATATAAATACAATACACGCAGTCATCCTCAGGTGTGTGATGATGAAGGTACAGTGTGTTTGAATGAACCACAGTTGGATCAGAGCTCAGTGATCGACGGCTGAACATCAGCACGCTCTTCATTCACTTCAGTAACATAATGAAGTGTCGCATCTACAACTGTCCCTGAACACACCATGAACCACAGCAGGAAGGTCAGGGGGTCATTGGGCTGCATTCACATCTGTCCTGTTTGGTTCTGTTCAGTCGAACTGAGTGTGGTCAGTGTGTGCAAGTGTGAACACACCAAAAAAAACCGCACCGAGACCTTCTTGAAGAGGTGGTCCGTCCTGAGGACAGGGACATGAAACCCCCGGGACAGATAAGACAAGTGTCCTGACTCTGAGTCAGACCTGGCTGACCCAGACTGTGATCTGCTCCTCCGTTACAAGGAGCAGAGGGAGGGCAGGGCGTCAGTGGGCGGGGTCTGTCGGCTCTCCTGGATGTGCCGACGTAGAGTCTGTTGTTTTTTCCCGGGGGTTTGGTGTCCTCGTCCTCCGACATTAACCCTCGACAGTGTGTCAACATACAGCAACTTTTTAATCAACATTTTAAAGTGGACATTTTTCAGCTAGTGTAGCTAATGTGTTAGCTACACTAGCTGACACGTTAGCTAGTGTAGCTAACGCTGGCAGCCAGACACAAACAGCTGCGACTCTTTGTCTGATAATTGAAACAAGTCCACGCCGTCCTGCGGTCGGTGAAGTTACTATATTTCAGTAGTTGAAATGTTGACTCCTCCCACTGCTGTGAGGTGATTGGCTGAAATAAAAACTGATCTGGCGTTCTGCGGCTCTGCAGGTGGATGATATCGTATTTATCACCTGTATGATCACTTCCTCCTGCGCAGTGATACGATGGGTGGGTGTAGTTTGGTAGAATAAAATAGTTCCTACATGAAACTGCTCACAGTGCATCTGTGGATCATTTTTAGGAACCGGGTCATGATTTCTGGACAGAGACGCTGATGTTTTCCATGATATCAATGACAAAGATTATAATGATTCTGTGACATCATCAAACCGCCATATTTTCTGAGACGACTGTGTCATCCCATGTGGACCGGTGCAGGTCGGCTGGTGACATCTGGAGACACAGATCTGATGTGATCTGAGCCTCGCAGCAGTTTCCAGAGGTCATTGAGGTTTTGGGGTCCGTGTGAAGAGCTGAGAGCCAATCAGAGAGCAGGATGTGTGTGTGTTGGTTCAGTGTGGTCGACACACATTCCTCCTCAGCCTCCAGGAGGCGGAGTCAGCCGACGGCTTCATGATTTACACTCAGTTATTTCTGTTCCTGTGTGTGTGTGTGTGTGTGTGTGAGACCACACCCCTCGTTCTCACTGAGGGTAAAGGTTGACTCCACTTCACACATGCTCAGACACATTCTGATTGGCTGCTGGCTCTCTGATGTCATGTGATGGCTATGGATCAGCAACAGGAACAGTCTGATTGGTCGACAGGGCGTGTCGAGCTCGGTTTGATGATTGACAGGTTGTTTTCTGTGTGTGTGTGTGTGTGTGTGTGTGTTACATTCCTGGGGGGGGGGAGGGGGTGTGTGTCTCAGAGACGAGCAGAGGGAGGATGTCGGCTGCATTCCACTGTATCGCTCTCTGTCTCACACACACACACACACACACACACACACACACACCTGAAACACACCTGCCTCAGGTGTGTGTGACTCACAGCAGGTCTGTTTACCTGTGTGGAGGCTCTTAAAGGGCCAGCAGCCTGCAGTGCATTCACTTCAGTTCAGTAAAACGTTATTGATCCCTGCAGCAGCAGGTGAACCAATAAACTTTCTCACACAGAGGTGGCGCTGCGGAGTTGCTGCGGAGGTTCCTCTGAACCTCTGAACGACGGTGACATCATGTGGCTGTACATAAAGATGGAGGATGTGTCTCTTCCTCCTGCTGTGCAGAAACGAAGCCAGAATATCCAGATGCAGCCGCCTCTGTCTTGTGTTGGTGACGTCATTTGGAGTCTGCGCATTAACAATCTCTGTGGTGTGAACATTAGCACACTGATTGGCTCACACAGCTGTCAGTCATGGTGCCACACCCCCTCTTCTGACATCAGATGAGTTACAGTTGAAACCAAAGTAACAAAAGGGTTTTTTGACTTTGAGTTTTTAGTTTGTCCGGTCCCCTAACGTGGAGGGGGTGGGGCGTGGACAGATATCGTTTCTCTGGCATTTATTTCTCCTGCAGAGCCGTCTGATTTCTGCTTCTCTGCTACTCCAGTGATGCATTTCTACATTTCCTGCTTCAGGTCCAAACACATCAGTGTGACATCACGTCAGTGTGACATCACATCAGTGTGACATCATGTCATGTTCACATTATGATCCAGAGCCGTTCACATTTAACACTGAATTCAGGTCAGAACAAAAAATCAGATGAAAAGAGAAGTCAGAGAGAATGATCTGCAGTCACACTATTGTTCCTGTACAAAGACAGGAAACACACACACACACACACACACACACACACCAGCATGTGATGTCATCGAGGGGTGGAGTCTACACAGTCATGTGGGCGGGGCTTCCAGCAGACAGGAAGAGCAGACACTTCCCTCTGTAAACAGAACAGGCCTGAGATCAGCCTCCTGCCATTGTTCTGCTCCTCACTGATAATAATGGGCTCATTAATAAAGTCTCAGTTTCAACATTTTTGATTTAATTTATCTGATCGATCAGCGTCAGTGTGTTGATCAATGACAGGAGCTCGTCTGTTCATCATCTTCATATAATAAAGTGTATGATACTATATGATTGAATAAATTAACACATGTATGAAGGGATATAATTAATAATAAGTGAGTGATGCCAGTTAACACATTCACTGCACTTGAAAGTTAAAAGTTAAAGATGAAATTCTGGAGTTGATAAAAGCCTCCTTTTTTTTTTTTTTTTTTAAATGACACAGAATAAAATGATTCTGATGAAATATCATTATTTTAAGATCAGGTTGTTTTTTTTCTTTTTTGACGTGTTCATCGCACATAATGTGTCCAGATGTTTTTATGTTGATAAATGGTGTCATTCTGGCAATTTTAAAAGAAAACATGCAATCTAAACCTAGTCTGAAGTTTTCTTTATAAATTCTGGAATAGAAAAACAATCACCAACATTTCTCAAAGAAAATATGCCAAAATCTGCCAAAAAATTTGAGGAAAAACAATTGTCTTTTAAAGAAACACAAGACAACATTTTTCAAAGAAAATAAAAATGCCATTAAAAAAAAAAAAAAGATTATTTTTAAGAAAATATACCAAAGTTGACAAAATTGTTTTGAAGAAAATAGAATTGCCAGAAATTTTTAAAGAAAAATGTCCTTCCATATCCATTGTGGAAGGCATGTTTACTTGAAAAATGCAAACATTTTTGAAGATTCAAAAACCACCAATTTTTTTTTAAAGAAACACAAAATTGCAATACATTTTTAAATTACAAGAAAGAAAAAGAAAAAAAATTGTCAAAAAGTCAAAGTCAAAAAGATGCCTTCCAGTATGTTGTAGGATCAGGACGCCTTTGATCCAAAACATCAGCATTATTTTGATCCCAGCTGCAAAATGTCATTAACACTTTAAACTGGTCAAAACATTTATGTATAACATGTTCAGCAGTTCCTGTGATGAAGCAGATAAAGTGGACATGAGCTCGCCTGCTGAGCCTCTCACCACAGTACAGTAAATTATAAAATAAAGATTTTGTCCTGAAAACAGAATCCATCAAACAGCTGTTGAAATCAAACAAATATGATTTTAAGGTCTGATCTCAAAGATGGCGGCGTTTGCGGTGACGAGCTGTAACTGCAGTCTGTGACGTGTTGTCTCATTCACAGCTCTGGTATCTGTTTATGTTTGGATCTGGATCAGATTCCGTCCCCGCACACGTGTTAAAACTATCTGACTGAGATTAAATTGTCCCTGCTAAGCCCCGTCCCTCTACCTGGTGAGTGGGCGGAGTCACAGGTTTGTAAGGAAAAGCTGTCAGTGTGAGGAACCTTTTTCTTTCCTGGGATGATTCATATTTGAAACATTAACATTTGAAGAGAACAGAGGTGAGTATGACCTCACTGATGGACCGTTGGACGCTTAATGGGACACCAACTGTGTACTGGTGTGTACTGGTGTGTACTGGGACTCTGGACTCTTGAGGATCCTGTGTGAAAAGAATCAGACTGTTGAGACAAACAAAGTGAAGATGCAGGGTGAGGACATGAGAGTGAAGACATGAGAGTGAAGACATGAGTGTTAGCGTTAGCTGCATAGTGTTGGTAGCTGGCTGCAGCGTGACTTGTTGTGACATGAAGCAACGTGTAAGTCATTCCTGAGCGTGTCTGTCAGGAGCTGAACTCTGAGACTGAACTCGTAAAGGCTTCACATTCATCACTGAATCATGGCTCCACTGAAACCAACCTCAGCTAACACATTCGCTCAGGTACATGTTCAAAGTACTTTGACTTATCTTCTCCTCCATGTCAGAGGGAAACTCTGTTTACCCTGCAGCTTCAGTTCCTCCACACATTCAGATTATTGATACAGAATATAATCAATAATCAGTGATGACATATGATCACAGATGAATCCACCCAGCAGGATGTAAAATCATTAAAATGATCAATACATTCATAAATCAATAACATTGGATGTTATATTCTGCAGAGTGAGTACTGTACTCTCAGTACTTTAGGTATATTCTGATGCCAATACCTTTTTCATGACAGAAGTGATGTTAGCAGTAATGTCAGCAGCAATGTCAGCAGTAATGTTAGCAGTCATCAATCAATTTTATTTATAAAGCCCAATATCACAAATCACAATTTGCCTCACAGGGCTTTACAGCATACGACATCCCTCTGTCCTTATGACCCTCACAGCTGATCAGGAAAAACTCCCCAAAAAACCCTTTAACGGGGAAAAAACGGTAGAAACCTCAGGAAGAGCAACTGAGGAGGGATCCCTCTTCCAGGACGGACAGACGTGCAATAGATGTCGTACAGAACAGATCAGCATAATAAATTAACAGTAATCCGTATGACACAATGAGACAGAGAGAGAGAGAGAGAGAGAGAGAGAGAGACAGAGAGAGAGAGAGAGAGACAGAGAGAGAGAGAGAGAGAGAGAGAGAGAGAGACAGAGAGAGAGAGAGAGAGAGAGAGAGAGATGCAGGTATTGACAGTAGCTTACAACAACATTATTGAAAGTAATAATATTATAGTTATAGTTCTGGCTACTGTGGTACAATATGTTGAAAGTATGTATTAATATCTGACAGTATACATGTGTGACAATAGTCATATGTGTATAATAACAGTAGAAGTATGACTAATGACTAATGATGGCAGCAGCAGCAGGAGGCATCTGGCAGGACCACGGCAGCAGCACAACCACACACGTCACGCTGTCCAGGCACCGCTGTGATATGAGTTAATCTGAGAGACAGTGGAGCACAAAGGCTCCGGAGAAGAAGCCGAGTTAGTGACATCCAGAATGGCCGAGTTAGCAAGATGCAGTAATAGAATACGAGAGAGAGAGAGAGAGAAGGAGAGAAGGTGCCCGGTGTATTATAGGGGGGTCCTCCGGCAGACTAGGCCTAAGTCAGCCTAACTAGGGGCTGGTACAGGGCAAGCCTGAGCCAGCCCTAACTATAAGCTTTATCAAAGAGGAAAGTCTTAAGTCTAGTCTTAAATGTGGAGACGGTGTCTGCCTCCCGGACCGTAACAGGAAGATGATTCCACAGGAGAGGAGCCTGATAGCTGAAGGCTCTGGCTCCTGATCTACTTTTGGAGACTTTAGGGACCACGAGTAACCCTGCGTTCTCAGAGCGCAGTGTTCTGGTGGGATAATATGGCACTATGAGCTCTCTAAGATATGACGGAGCTTGACCATTTAGAGCTTTATAAGTTAACAGTAGGATTTTAAATTCAATTCTGGATTTTACAGGGAGCCAGTGCAGAGAAGCTAAAACAGGAGAAATATGATCTTGTTTCTTAGTTCCTGTTAGTACACGTGCTGCTGCATTCTGAATTAGCTGGAGAGTTTTTAAGGACTTACTAGAGCTACCTGATAATAGAGAGTTACAGTAATCCAGCCTTGAGGTAACAAAAGCGTGGACCAATTTTTCTGCATCTTTTCGGGTCAGGATAGGCCTAATTTTCACAATATTACGCAGATGAAAAAATGCAGTCCGTGAGGTTTGTTTTAAATGAGAATTAAAAGACAAATCTTGATCAAATATTACTCTGAGGTTTCTTACGGTAGTGTTAGAGGCCAGAGCAATGCCATCTAGAGAAACTATGTCATCAGATAAAGAGTCTCTGAGTTGTTTGGGGCCAAGAACAATAACTTCAGTTTTGTCTGAATTTAACATCAGGAAATTGGTGCTCATCCAAGTTTTTATGTCTTTAAGGCAGTTATGGAGTTTAGTTAATTGATTACTTTCTTCTGGCTTCATCGATAAATACAACTGAGTATCATCCGCATAACAATGGAAATTTATAGAGTGATTTCTAATGATGTTACCTAAAGGAAGCATATATAGAGTAAATAGGATTGGTCCGAGCACAGAACCTTGCGGAACTCCAAAACAAACTTTGGTACGTAAGGATGATTCATTATGAACGTCAACAAACTGAAAACGATCAGATAAATAAGATTTAAACCAGCTCAGTGCAGAACCTTTTAGGCCAATTAAGTGATCCAGTCTCTGCAGTAGAATTTGATGGTCAATTGTGTCAAACGCCGCACTAAGATCTAATAAAACAAGTACAGAGACGAGTCCTTTGTCTGAAGCAATCAGAAGGTCATTTGTAATTTTAACTAGTGCTGTCTCAGTGCTATGATGCACTCTAAATCCTGACTGAAATTCCTCAAATAAATTATTATCATGGAGAAAATCACACAGCTGGTCTGCGACTACTTTCTCAAGGATCTTTGACAGAAAGGGAAGATTAGATATTGGTCTATAGTTGGCTAACACCTCTGGATCCAGGGTGGGCTTTTTTAGTAGAGGTTTAATTACAGCTACCTTAAAAGACTGTGGTACATAGCCTGTTAATAAGGATATATTGATCATATCTAATATATGAGTGTTAACTAAAGGAAAGACCTCCTTAAGTAGCCTAGTTGGGATGGGGTCTAAGAGACACGTTGATGATTTAGATGAAGAAATCACTGCTGTCAATTCTTGAAGAGAAATTGGGGAGAAGCAATCTAAATATATATTAGGTCTTACAGCTGTGTTTGAGGTTAGATAGGTACTATCTGAGGACAGGAGGTCATGAATTTTGCCTCTAATAGTTAGAATTTTGTCATTAAAAAAGCTCATAAAATCATTACTGCTAAGGGCTAAAGGAATACAAGGCTCAATAGAGCTTTGACTCTCAGTCAGCCTGGCTACAGTGCTGAAAAGAAACCTGGGGTTGTTCTTGTTTTCTTCTATTAATGCTGAGTAATAGTTTGCTCTGGCATTGCGGAGGCCCCTCTTATAAGTTTTGAGACTGTCTGTCCAGATTAAACGAGATTCTTCCAGTTTGGTTAATCGCCAATTCCTTTCAAATTTTCGCGATATTTGTTTTAACCTACGGGTTTGAGAGTTATATCAAGGAGCGAACTTTCTTTGCTTTTTTAACTTCTTTTTAAGAGGAGCTACAGAGTAAAGTGTTGTTCGCAGCGAGCCTACGGCGCTATCAACAAGATGATCAATGTCGGTACAGGAAACCTCTGTTACTGAGGGACTTGGTATTGAATTTAACGACGAAGTAATCTTTTCCTTAAATTTTGCGACAGCACTATCTGATAAACATCTAGTATAGTAACTGTTGCTGAGTGGCGTGTAATCGGGTAAAAAGAAATCAAAAGTAATCGGATAATGATCCGATAGCGAGGGATTCTGTGGAAAGACTTTTAGGTTATCAATTTCAATTCCATACGTCAGAACTAGATCGAGGGTATGGTTAAAACAGTGAGTGGGTTCATGTACACCCTGACTGAAGCCAATGGAGTCTAATAATGAGATAAACGCGGTAGCCAGGGAGTCATTATCAACGTCGACATGAATGTTAAAATCGCCTACAATAATAACTTTATCTGATTTAAGAACTAAACTGGATAAAAACTCTGAGAATTCAGATACAAATTCAGAATACGGGCCAGGAGCACGGTACACTATAACAAATAAAAGTGGCTGCGAGGTTTTCCAGGTCGGATGTAAAAGACTAAGAACGAGGCTTTCAAATGAATTATAATCTAGTTTAGGTTTAGGGCTAGGGAGTTAAAAATGGCTGCAACTCCCCCTCCTCGGCCGCTGCCTCGAGGAATGTGGGTATTATTATGACTGGGAGGAGTGGATTCATTGAGACTAACATATTCATCTTGACACAACCAGGTTTCAGTGAGACTGAGTAAATCAATATGATTATCTGATATTAATTCGTTTACTAACACTGCTTTAGACGATAGAGACCTGATATTTAACAGTCCGCATTTAATTCTCCTGTTTTGTCTTTCTGTCACAGAAGAGGTTTTAATTTTTATGAGGTTGTTATGCACAACTCCTCTTTGTTTAATTTTAGATTTAAATAATTTAGGTGGTCGGGGGACAGACACCGTTTGTATAAAACTATGAAAACTATGGCTGGGTAACTGAACTAGAAGCTCAGAGAGGTGTATAGGACTGCGTCTCCGAGTCCTGGTCTCAACTCTGGGTTGTCAGGGATTTAAATTACTAATAAAGTTTGCCAGGTTCCTAGAAATGAGAGCAGCTCCATCCAAAGTGGGATGAATACCGTCTCTCCTAATAAGACCAGGTTTTCCCCAGAAAGTTTGCCAATTATTAACAAAACACACATCGTTTGCTGGACACCACCTGGACAGCCAGCGATTAAGTGATGACATGCGACTAAACATGTCATCACTGGTCAGATTTGGGAGGGGTCCAGAGAAAACTACGGAGTCCAACATCGTTTTTGCATATTCACACACAGTAATGTCAACAGTAATGCCAGCAGCAATGTCAGCAGCAATGTCAGCAGCAATGTCAGCAGTAATGTCAGCAGCAATGTTAGCAGTAATGTCAGCAGTAACGTCAGCAGTAACGTCAGCAGTAATGTTAGCAGTAATGTCAGCAGTAATGTCAGCAGCAATGTCAGCAGTAATGTTAGCAGTAATGTCAGCAGTAATGTCAGCAGCAATGTCAGCAGCAATGTCAGCAGTACTGTCAGCAGCAATGTCAGCAGTAATGTCAGCAGTAACGTCAGCAGTAATGTCAGCAGCAATGTCAGTAGTAATGTCAGCAGTAACGTCAGCAGTAATGTTAGCAATAATGTCAGCAGCAATGTCAGCAGCAATGTCAGCAGTAATGTCAGCAGCAATGTCAGCAGTAATGCCAGCAGCAATGTCAGCAATAATGTCAGCAGAAATGTCAGCAGCAATGTTAGCAGTAATGTTAGCAGTAATTCCAGCAGTAATGCCAGCAGTAATGTCAGCAATAATGTCAGCAGCAATGTCAGCAGTAATGTTAGCAGTAATGTCAGCAGTAATGCGAGCAGCAATGTCAGCAGTAATGTGAGCAGTAATGTTAGCAGCAATGTCAGCAGTAATGTTAGCAGTAATTCCAGCAGTAATGTCAGCAGTAATGTCAGCAATAATGTCAGCAATAATGTCAGCAGCAATGTCAGCAGTACTGTCAGCAGCAATGTCAGCAGTAATGTCAGCAGTAACGTCAGCAGTAATGTCAGCAGCAATGTCAGTAGTAATGTCAGCAGTAACGTCAGCAGTAATGTTAGCAATAATGTCAGCAGCAATGTCAGCAGCAATGTCAGCAGTAATGTCAGCAGCAATGTCAGCAGTAATGCCAGCAGCAATGTCAGCAATAATGTCAGCAGAAATGTCAGCAGCAATGTTAGCAGTAATGTTAGCAGTAATTCCAGCAGTAATGCCAGCAGTAATGTCAGCAATAATGTCAGCAGCAATGTCAGCAGTAATGTTAGCAGTAATGTCAGCAGTAATGCGAGCAGCAATGTCAGCAGTAATGTGAGCAGTAATGTTAGCAGCAATGTCAGCAGTAATGTTAGCAGTAATTCCAGCAGTAATGTCAGCAGTAATGTCAGCAATAATGTCAGCAATAATGTCAGCAGTAATGTTAGCAGTAATGTCAGCAATAATGTCAGCAGCAATGTCAGCAGTAATGTCAGCAGTAATGTTAGCAGTAATACCAGCAGCAATGTCAGCAGTAATGTTAGTAGTAATGTTAGCAGTAATGTCAGCAGCAATGTCAGCAGCAATGTTAGCAGTAATGTTAGCAGTAATGTCAGCAGCAATGTCAGCAGCAATGTTAGCAGTAATGTTAGCAATAATGTCAGCAGCAATGTCAGCAGTAATGTCAGCTGTAATGTTAGCAGTAATACCAGCAGCAATGTCAGCAGTAATGTTAGCAGTAATGTCAGCAGCAATGTCAGCAGTAATGTCAGCAGTAATGTTAGCAGTAATACCAGCAGCAATGTCAGCAGTAATGTTGGCAGTAATGTTAGCAGTAATGTCAGCAGCAATGTCAGCAGCAATGTCAGCAGTAATGTCAGCAGTAATGTTAGCAGCAATGTCAGCAGTAATGTTAGCAGTAATGTCAGCAGTAATGCCAGCAGCAATGTCAGCAGTAATGTCAGCAGTAATGTTAGCAGCAATGTCAGCAGTAATGTCAGCAGCAATGTCAGCAGTAATGTTGGCAGTAATGTTAGCAGTAATGTCAGCAGCAATGTCAGCAGCAATGTTAGCAGTAATGTCAGCAGCAATGTCAGCAGCAATGTCAGCAGTAATGTCAGCAGTAATGTCAGCAGCAATGTCAGCAGTAATGTTAGCAGTAATGTCAGCAGTAATGCCAGCAGCAATGTCAGCAGTAATGTCAGCAGTAATGCCAGCAGCAATGTCAGCAGTAATGTCAGCAGTAATGTTAGCAGTAATGTCAGCAGTAATGCCAGCAGCAATGTCAGCAGTAATGTCAGCAGTAATGTTAGCAGTAATGTCAGCAGTAATGTCAGCAGCAATGTCAGCAGTAATGTCAGCAGTAATGTTAGCAGTAATGTCAGCAGTAATGTTAGCAGTAATTCCAGCAGTAATGTCAGCAGTAATGTCAGCAATAATGTCAGCAATAATGTCAGCAGTAATGTTAGCAGTAATGTCAGCAATAATGTCAGCAGCAATGTCAGCAGTAATGTCAGCAGTAATGTTAGCAGTAATACCAGCAGCAATGTCAGCAGTAATGTTAGCAGTAATGTTAGCAGTAATGTCAGCAGCAATGTCAGCAGCAATGTTAGCAGTAATGTTAGCAGTAATGTCAGCAGCAATGTCAGCAGCAATGTTAGCAGTAATGTTAGCAATAATGTCAGCAGCAATGTCAGCAGTAATGTCAGCTGTAATGTTAGCAGTAATACCAGCAGCAATGTCAGCAGTAATGTTAGCAGTAATGTCAGCAGCAATGTCAGCAGTAATGTCAGCAGTAATGTTAGCAGTAATGTCAGCAGTAATGTTAGCAGTAATTCCAGCAGTAATGTCAGCAGTAATGTCAGCAATAATGTCAGCAATAATGTCAGCAGTAATGTTAGCAGTAATGTCAGCAATAATGTCAGCAGCAATGTCAGCAGTAATGTCAGCAGTAATGTTAGCAGTAATACCAGCAGCAATGTCAGCAGTAATGTTAGCAGTAATGTTAGCAGTAATGTCAGCAGCAATGTCAGCAGCAATGTTAGCAGTAATGTTAGCAGTAATGTCAGCAGCAATGTCAGCAGCAATGTTAGCAGTAATGTTAGCAATAATGTCAGCAGCAATGTCAGCAGTAATGTCAGCTGTAATGTTAGCAGTAATACCAGCAGCAATGTCAGCAGTAATGTTAGCAGTAATGTCAGCAGCAATGTCAGCAGTAATGTCAGCAGTAATGTTAGCAATAATGTGAGCAGTAATGCCAGCAGTAATGTCAGAAATAATGTCAGCAGTAATGTCAGCAGTAATGTTAGCAGTAATGCCAGCAGTAGAGCCAGCAGTAATGTTAGCAGTAATGTCAGCAGCAATGTCAGCAGTAATGTCAGCAGTAATGTTAGCAATAATGTGAGCAGTAATGCCAGCAGTAATGTCAGAAATAATGTCAGCAGTAATGTCAGCAGTAATGTCAGCAGTAATGCCAGCAGTAGAGCCAGCAGTAATGTTAGCAGTAATGTCAGCAATAATGTCAGCAGCAATGTCAGCAGTAATGTCAGCAGCAATGTCAGCAATAATGTCAGCAGCAATGTCAGCAGTAATGTCAGCAGTAATGTCAGCAATAATGTCAGCAGTAATGTCAGCAGTAATGTCAGCAATAATGTCAGCAGCAATGTCAGCAGTAATGTCAGCAGTAATGTCAGCAATAATGTCAGCAGCAATGTCAGCAGTAATGTCAGAAGTAATGTCAGCAGTAATGCTAGCAGCAATGTCAGCAGTAATGCCAGCAGCAATGTCAGCAATAATGTCAGCAGCAATGTCAGCAGTAATGTCAGCAGTAATGTCAGTAATAATGTCAGCAGTAATGCCAGCAGTAATGTCAGCAGTAATGCTAGCAGCAATGTCAGCAGTAATGCCAGCAGCAATGTCAGCAATAATGTCAGCAGCAATGTCAGCAGTAATGTCAGCAGTAATGTCAGTAATAATGTCAGCAGTAATGCCAGCAGTAATGTCAGCAGTAATGTCAGCAATAATGTCAGCAGAAATGTCAGCAATAATGTCAGCAGCAATGTCAGCAGTAATGTCAGCAGTAATGTCAGCAATAATGTCAGCAGCAATATCAGCAGTAATGCCAGCAGTAATGTCAGCAGTAATGTCAGCAATAATGTCAGCAGCAATGTCAGCAGTAATGTCAGCAGTAATGTCAGCAGCAATGTCAGCAGTAATGTCAGCAGTAATGTTAGCAATAATGTGAGCAGTAATGCCAGCAGTAATGTCAGAAATAATGTCAGCAGTAATGTCAGCAGTAATGTTAGCAGTAATGCCAGCAGTAGAGCCAGCAGTAATGTTAGCAGTAATGTCAGCAATAATGTCAGCAGCAATGTCAGCAGTAATGTCAGCAGCAATGTCAGCAATAATGTCAGCAGCAATGTCAGCAGTAATGTCAGCAGTAATGTCAGCAATAATGTCAGCAGTAATGTCAGCAGTAATGTCAGCAATAATGTCAGCAGCAATGTCAGCAGTAATGTCAGCAGTAATGTCAGCAATAATGTCAGCAGCAATGTCAGCAGTAATGTCAGAAGTAATGTCAGCAGTAATGCTAGCAGCAATGTCAGCAGTAATGCCAGCAGCAATGTCAGCAATAATGTCAGCAGCAATGTCAGCAGTAATGTCAGCAGTAATGTCAGTAATAATGTCAGCAGTAATGCCAGCAGTAATGTCAGCAGTAATGCTAGCAGCAATGTCAGCAGTAATGCCAGCAGCAATGTCAGCAATAATGTCAGCAGCAATGTCAGCAGTAATGTCAGCAGTAATGTCAGTAATAATGTCAGCAGTAATGCCAGCAGTAATGTCAGCAGTAATGTCAGCAGTAATGTCAGCAGAAATGTCAGCAATAATGTCAGCAGCAATGTCAGCAGTAATGTCAGCAGTAATGTCAGCAATAATGTCAGCAGCAATATCAGCAGTAATGCCAGCAGTAATGTCAGCAGTAATGTCAGCAATAATGTCAGCAGCAATGTTAGCAGTAATGTCAGCAGTAATGTCAGCAGTAATGCCAGCAGCAATGTCAGCAGTAGTGTTAGCAGTAATGCCAGCAGTAATGTTAGCAGTAATGCCAGCAGTAATGTCAGCAATAATGTTAGCAGTAATGTCAGCAGCAATGTTAGCAGTAATGCCAGCAGTAATGTCAGCAGTAATGTCAGCAATAATGTCAGCAGCAATGTCTGCAGTAATGCCAGCAGCGATGTCAGAAGTAATGTCAGCAGCAATGTTAGCAGTAATGCCAGCAGTAATGCCAGCAGTAATGTCAGCAGCAATGTTAGCAGTAATGCCAGCAGTAATGCCAGCAGCAATGCCAGCAGCAATGTCAGCAGTAATGTCAGCAGTAATGCCAGCAGCACTGTCAGCAGTAATGTCAGCAGTAACGTCAGCAGTAACGTCAGCAGTAATGTTAGCAGTAATGTCAGCAGTAATGTCAGTAATAATGTCAGCAGTAATGCCAGCAGTAATGTCAGCAGTAATGTCAGCAATAATGTCAGCAGAAATGTCAGCAATAATGTCAGCAGCAATGTCAGCAGTAATGTCAGCAGTAATGTCAGCAATAATGTCAGCAGCAATATCAGCAGTAATGCCAGCAGTAATGTCAGCAGTAATGTCAGCAATAATGTCAGCAGCAATGTCAGCAGTAATGTCAGCAGTAATGTCAGCAGTAATGTTAGCAGTAATGTCAGCAGCAATGTCAGCAGCAATGTTAGCAGTAATGTCAGCAGTAATGTCAGCAGTAATGCCAGCAGCAATGTCAGCAGTAGTGTTAGCAGTAATGCCAGCAGTAATGTCAGCAGTAATGCCAGCAGTAATGTCAGCAATAATGTTAGCAGTAATGTCAGCAGCAATGTTAGCAGTAATGCCAGCAGTAATGTCAGCAGTAATGTCAGCAATAATGTCAGCAGCAATGTCTGCAGTAATGCCAGCAGCGATGTCAGAAGTAATGTCAGCAGCAATGTTAGCAGTAATGCCAGCAGTAATGCCAGCAGTAATGTCAGCAGCAATGTTAGCAGTAATGCCAGCAGTAATGCCAGCAGCAATGCCAGCAGCAATGTCAGCAGTAATGTCAGCAGTAATGCCAGCAGCACTGTCAGCAGTAATGTCAGCAGTAACGTCAGCAGTAACGTCAGCAGTAATGTTAGCAGTAATGTCAGCAGTAATGTTAGCAGTAATGCCAGCAGTAATGCCAGCAGTAACGTTAGCAGTAATGTTAGCAGTAATGTCAGCAGTAATGCCAGCAATGTCAGCAATAATGTCACCAGTAATGTCAGCAGTATTGTTAGCAGTAATGTCAGCAGTAATGCCAGCAGCAATGTCAATAGTAATTTCAGCAGTAATGTCAGCAATAATGTTAGCAGTAATGTCAGCAGTAATGTCAGCAGCAATGTCAGCAGTAATGTCAGCAGTAATGCCAGCAGTAATGCCAGCAGTAATGTTAGCAGTAATGCCAGCAGTAATGCCAGCAGTAATGTTAGCAGTAATGTCAGCAGCAATGCCAGCAATAATGTCAGCAGCAATGTCAGTAGTAATGTCAGCAGTAATGCCAGCTGTAATGTCAGCAGTAATGCCAGCCGTAATGTCAGCATTAATTCCAGTAGTAATGTCAGCAGTAATGTCAGCAGTAATGTTAGCAGCAATGTTAGCAGTAATGCCAGCAGCAATGTCAGCAGTAATGTCAGCAGTAATGTCAGCAGTAATGTTAGCAGCAATGTTAGCAGCAATGTCAGCAGTAATGCCAGCAGTAATGTCAGCAGCAATATCAGCAGTAATGTCAGTAGTAATGTCAGCAGTAATGTCAGCAGTAATGTTAGCAGTAATGCCAGCAGCAATGTCAGCAGCAATATCAGCAGTAATGTTAGCAGTAATGTTAGCAGTAATGCCAGCAGTAATGTCAGCAGCAATATCAGCAGCAATGTCTGCAGTAATGCCAGCAGTAATGTCAGCAGTAATGTCAGCAGTAATGTCTGCAGTAATGCCAGCAGTAATGTCAGCAGTAATGTCAGCAGTAATGTCAGCAGTAATGCCAGCAGTAATGTCAGCAGTAATGTCAGCAGCAATGTTAGCAGTAATGTTAGCAGTAATGCCAGCAGTAATGTCAGCAGCAATATCAGCAGTAATGTTAGCAGTAATGTCAGCAGTAATGTCAGCAGCAATGTCTGCAGTAATGCCAGCAGTAATGTCAGCAGTAATGTCAGCAGTAATGTCAGCAGCAATGTCAGCAGTAATGTCAGCAGCAATGTCTGCAGTAATGTCAGTAATAATGTCAGCAGTAATGTTAGCAGTAATGCCAGCAGTAATGTTAGCAGTAATAATGTCAGCAGTAATGTTAGCAGTAATGCCAGCAGTAATGTTAGCAGTAATGTCAGCAGTAATGTCAGCAGCAATGTCAGCAGTAATGTCAGCAGCAATGTCTGCAGTAATGCCAGCAGTAATGTCAGCAGTAATGTCAGCAGCAATGTCAGCAGTAATGCCAGCAGTAATGTCAGCAATAATGTCAGCAGTAATGTCAGCAGCAATGTCAGTAGTAATGTCAGCAGTAATGTCAGCAGCAATGTCAGCAGTAATGCCAGCAGTAATGTTAGCAGTAATGTCAGCAGCAATGCCAGCAGTAATGTCAGCAGTAATGTCAGCAGCAATGTCAGCAGTAATGCCAGCAGTAATGTCAGCAGTAATGTCAGCAGCAATGTCAGCAGTAATGTCAGCAGCAATGTCAGCAGTAATGTCAGCAGTAATGCCAGCAGCAATGTCAGCAGTAATGTCAGCAGCAATGTCAGCAGTAATGTCAGCAGCAATGTCAGCAGTAATGTCAGCAGTAATGTCAGCAGCAATGTCAGCAGTAATGTCAGCAGCAATGTCAGCAGTAATGTCAGCAGCAATGTCAGCAGTAATGTCAGCAGTAATGTCAGCAGCAATGTCAGCAGTAATGTCAGCAGCAATGTCAGCAGTAATGTCAGCAGTAATGCCAGCAGCAATGTCAGCAGTAATGTCAGCAGCAATGTCAGCAGTAATGTCAGCAGTAATGTCAGCAGCAATGTCAGCAGTAATGTCAGCAGCAATGTCAGCAGTAATGTCAGCAGTAATGCCAGCAGCAATGTCAGCAGTAATGTCAGCAGCAATGTCAGCAGTAATGTCAGCAGTAATGTCAGCAGCAATGTCAGCAGTAATGTCAGCAGCAATGTCAGCAGTAATGTCAGCAGTAATGCCAGCAGCAATGTCAGCAGTAATGTCAGCAGCAATGTCAGCAGTAATGTCAGCAGCAATGTCAGCAGTAATGTCAGAAGTAATGTCAGCAGCAATGTCAGCAGCAATGTCAGCAGTAATGTCAGCAGTAATGTCAGCAGCAATGTCAGCAGTAATGCCAGCAGTAATGTTAGCAGTAATGTCAGCAGCAATGTCAGCAGTAATGTCAGCAGCAATGTCTGCAGTAATGTCAGCAGCAATGTCAGCAGTAATGTCAGCAGCAATGTCTGCAGTAATGTTAGCAGTAATGTCAGCAGTAATGCCAGCAGTAATGTCAGCAGTAATGTCAGCAGCAATGTCAGCAGTAATGCCAGCAGTAATGTCAGCAGTAATGTCAGCAGCAATGTCAGCAGTAATGTCAGCAGCAATGTCAGCAGTAATGTCAGCAGCAATGTCAGCAGTAATGCCAGCAGTAATGTTAGCAGTAATGTCAGCAGCAATGTCAGCAGTAATGTCAGCAGCAATGTCAGCAGTAATGTCAGCAGCAATGTCAGCAGTAATGTCAGCAGCAATGTCTGCAGTAATGCTAGCAGTAATGTCAGCAGTAATGTTAGCAGTAATGCCAGCAGTAATGTTAGCAGTAATGTCAGCAGTAATGTCAGCAGCAATGTCAGCAGTAATGTCAGCAGCAATGTCTGCAGTAATGCCAGCAGTAATGTCAGCAGCAATATCAGCAGTAATGTTAGCAGTAGCAGCGGTAGTAGCCGTAACAGCTAAAGTAGTGTGAACCCTCAGGTGTGATGTCACTGGTCTCTGTAGAAGTCTTCAGTCGTGCTGTCTCAAGTACTTCGTCTTCAGGTACACCTCTGACTCATGTGGGAGCCCGATAAACCTGAGCCCAATTTGTAAGTTAGAGCGCCGCTGTCAGAGCCAATCAGGTGAGACGGCAGCTGTTCACATGGCGATGCAGAAGGATGCAGGTTTTTATCAGTGTATGAACCATCATGAGGACAGTTTGATATGGACAGGTGTCATTATGAGGGACAGAAAACAATCCACAATATTCCTCATGTTTAAACTGCACTGATCACTGAAGGATGGATGGAATCCTCACATATTAGCTGTTAGCATCATGTTAGCATCAGCACTCTGATGAGAGGAGCTGAAATACGAACGTTCCTTCAGACAGTGTTCTGACTGGTTCCCAGTCTGTGACATCACTTCAAACACTAACGATAATAATGACATCATGAAAGCACAGAGTTTACTGTCACTAACAGGACAATGGATAACAGGTCTGAGCTGATGGGATGTGTCTCTCTTTCAGGGCATTCATGATTGGGTGCGACCTTTGACCCCTTCCCTTCACTGTCACCTGCCCAACTGTCTGAGAGGGGCGGGGCCTGAGGAGCACAGGACTGTCGCCATGGCAACTACCTCCTCCCAGATTGGCCCAGGTGAGTCCTCATTTTACTGAACTTTTCATGAGCTTATTGTTCTCAAAGGAGACTGAAGAGAGCGTAGTAATGTTAGCGATGGTAGCGGTAAAAGCAATGAAAGTGGAAATGTTAGCAGCAATAATGTTAGCAATGAAAGTAGTAATGTTAGTAATGAGAGTTGTAATGTTCGCGACGTTAGCAGTAATTTTAGCAATGAAAGTAGTAATACTAGCAGGAAAAGTAGTAATGTTAGCAGTAGTAATGTTAGCAGCAATAGCGGCAATGATGCTTACCGCAACACTGTTCTTCATCATTTCCTCTGACCTTCCGGTCTGGTCTGGGTCCTGCAGGTCTGGGTCTGGTTCTGGTGGAATTTCAGTATGAGTACCAGGGTCGGGACGGCGCTCTGGTCTCCATCAGACCCAACGAACGCTACGTCCTGCTGGCTAAGACCAACGACCACTGGTGGCAGGTCCGGAGGGACCGTAACTCCAAGCCCTTCTACATCCCTGCCAAATACGTCAAGGAGCTGCCACTGGACCTCCCCTTGCCTCTGGACTTTGATCCGCCCAGTCCTGAACCGGTGCTGCTTCCTGCTGCGGTGCCTGTTCCTGTCCCTGTCCCCGTCCCCGTCCCTGTTCCAAAGACTCTGGAGGAGCCCAGAACCAAATCAGGGGACGAGGTGATGATACGTGTCAGACCTGATGCTTCCACTGGATACCGCAAGACTGAGAACCGCATGTCCACGTTTGGTGTCCCGCTGGACTTTAATGACCTGTCGTCTGCGGTGACACCGGCACCGCGACATCCCAGCAACCCTCCTGCTGGTCCCACAGAACCCGGGACCACAGCAGCCAGTGGGACTACAAACATGGCCGATGATGCTATGAGCAAAAAGCACTTGGCGGGGTTCCTGGACGACCACAGGGAGTCCGACAAAGCTCGAGTTCCCAGTTTCAGTCCTGCAGACCCCATCTCCACTCCCCGCCCCCACACCCAGCCCATACCCGTGGAGACACCGGTGGTCCCTGTGATCCCTCCCCACAACGACCACCACAGCATGTCCTCGCCATCCACGGGTCGCCATGACCACCAGGAGTCCTCGATAGAGCCTGAGGAGGAGGAGGTGGTGGAGGAGGAGACGAGCGAAGAGGAGAGCAGTGGTGAGAAGGAATCAGTAAAGGAGGAAGAGTCAAACCACATCTACGAGTCTATTCAGGACCTGAACCTGGACCTGGAGGCTCTGACGGGAGGAAGAGTGAGTCCTGGAGCACCGTCTGAGCCTGCACCTGCCCCGCCCCCCACACAGGTAAGACACCCGAGACCTGAGAATCTGTGTTGTTATGAAATGTTTCACGAGGTGTGTCCCGGCTCAGAGTCCACGTTCAGACGGTGTGATGGTCCTCATGTGACAGATGAGTCCTTCAGTGGTGGACCACACACACACACACACACACACACACACACACACACACACACACAGAGTGCGTCAGTGTGTCAGTCCTCTGTGACACTGTGACGGTCGGCTCAGTTGCGGCTGATCGTCGGCAGATGAGATTAATCATCAGTAAAATATTTTGATGCTGTTGCCACATGAGGCTCAGTCAGATCTCAGAGCTACAAAATAAAGACCCTCCGCTGCGTGTCACTTCCTGCAGCGTCCACACAGGAAGTGAGAGAAGAAAAAGAAAAAGCTGTTTCCTCTTTGTCTTCTCATCAGAGCAGAAACACGGTTGACCTTTGACCTCCTGGACTGACACACTCTGATCCTGGAAACAACCTGAACTCACTCTGATCTGGATTCTTCTATATTTAGTTTTTATTTTTAGTGTTTTATTTATTTATTATTTTTATTTATATGATTTTGATTTGTTTATTTGTTTCCTGTCATATTATTGATTCATTTGTGTTTATCATTGGGAATTATTTTAATTGATTTAGTTTTTTGTGTGTAATTTTAATGAATTCATAATTAGAGATATTTATTTACTTATTGTGGAGGGCGGGCGGGGGGGGGGTCTAGTGATGTCACAGCAGGATGTGATGAGGTCAGCAGGATGTAGTGATGTCACAGCTGGCAGGATGTGTTCAGGGTCAGACAGGAAACTGAGAGAGGGCGACGATGCAGCGACACCTGCAGGACGAGAGAGGACGTTACGTGTGTGTGTGTGTGTGTGTGTGTGTGTGTGTGTGATGAAAGAAGTTCCTGAATGAAGGAGGCTGAGGTGAGGTGATGTGATGATGTAATGTTTAGCACTAGGTGAAGTCTGATTGGACGTGTTGGTGACGAGCTGAACGCAGTCAAAGTTAATTTAAAGGTGAAGAGTTGATTTTATTGTCCTCAGGTGTCTGTCTGTCTCATGAACGTCGTATCTCAACAACGTCTTGAATTTCTATAATTTTGGCACAAACGTCCTCTTGAACTCAATGATGAACTGATTAGATTTTGGTGGGTAAAGGTCAAAGGTCAGTGTGACCTCACATAACTGAAGAATTCACACATTAATTATGACAAAACTTCACATAAACGTCTAACAGGATAAGACAATGAAGTGATGACATTTTATATCCAAAAGGTCAAAGGTCGGCTTCATGTATTCTTTAATGTGTGATGTCAGACTGTGTGATTGTCAGACTGTGGGTACGTCCCAAGTCTCTTATTTTATATTGCTAACTCCTGACTTGAACCGGAAGTCGTTCGAGGTCCGCCATCTTTAAGGCCGTCTCATGTCTCTTATTCCTGTCAGTAAGGAGTTAGCGTTAGGAGTTGATGATGTTGATGATGAGTAAGGTAACACGAGAGCTTCCTAACAGGAAGTCTTTTTCAGCTTGAGGCCATGACGTATAAATACCCGCCCCCTACGTCCGGCTCATTTGATAATTCACATGCCTACGTGACTATAAAGAGTAACGTTGATGATATTTCCTGCAAGACTGTCATGTTGTAATTAAGTTTATTTCATTCACAACCCGTTGCGTTGTTCAGCGGACTGTCTGTGATGTGTGGCTGTTAAATGTGCAGCTGCTCATGTCCAGAACCACAAGTGTTGATATAACACCGCGCGCACACACACACACACACACACACACACATATTTGCCCATCATTAATTGTCCTGCATGTCATGTGAGTGAAATAATGTTTAATAGGCTGTAGGTAATATTAATATTAATTATTATTATTACTTTCATTAATGTTGTTATAAGCTACTGTCATTACCGTCTGTCCTGCATCTCTCTCTCTCTCTCTCTCTCTCTGTCTGTCTCTCTCTCTGTCTCTCTCTCTGTCTGTCTCTCTCTCTCTCTGTCTCTCTCTCTCTCTGTCTCATTGTGTCATACGGATTACTGTTAATTTATCATGTTGATCTGTTCTGTACGACATCTATTGCACGTCTGTCCGTCCTGGAAGAGGGATCCCTCCTCAGTTGCTCTTCCTGAGGTTTCTACCGTTTTTTTTTCCCTGTTAAAGGTTTTTTTTGGGGAGTTTTTCCTGATCAGCTGTGAGGGTCATAAGGACAGAGGGATGTCGTATGCTGTAAAGCCCTGTGAGGCAAATTGTGATTTGTGATATTGGGCTTTATAAATAAAATTGATTGATTGAGGCAGACTGACAGGTCTGATGTCTTATTCACTCAGCAGCTGACTTGTTGAATGATGGCAAGTGGATTTAATAATAATAATAATAATGATAATGATAATGATAATAATAATAATAATAATAATAATAATAATGATGCTCATCACAGTGACAGTGGCAGGGCTACAGACCGTTTTTTAATTGCCACAAACTTCAGCAAATGACTCAGTAACAATAGTAATACATGCAAAACTGTGTGACCAAAGTCCTGACAGCGGGGGGGAGGGGGGGGGAGGGGGGGAATCAGTGAATATAATGTGGCTTGGGATGTACGCCAAACGCTGGCTCCGTTATGCAGCAGATCCAGCTGTGCCGCTGTCACCAGAAAAGGACATCACTTTACATGACGCTTCAGAGTAAGGCTGTCTCATGTCTCTAATCAGCAATCCTCGCTCGTCACTCCTAACTCTTTAAATGTTTTCCTAAATGGGAGGGACTAAACAGTTAGGTTAGGTGGCTAGGTTATTTGGTTAGCAGTAAATTTAAGGGACTTGGGACGCACCCTGTGTGAGGTCAGACTGTGTGAGGTCAGACTGTGTGAGGTCAGACTGTGTGAGGTCAGACTGTGTGAGGTCAGACTGAGTGAGGTCAGACTGAGTGATCAGACTTAAAGTCGTTCATGGAGGAAGAATTCTGCAGGAGGTGAAAACATCCAGGGATTACTACTTCCTCCTGTAGTTACACAGTGATGATGATGATGATGGTGATGATGATTATGGTGGTGATGGTGAGCAGCAGGGGGCAGCAGTGGTTCAGGATCACAGATGTCAGGTCAGTGTAATGAGCAGCGGTCATGTGACTGGCTGATAAACTTCCTGTTGACTCGTTTGTTGGCGTCAGAACTCTGGAGATAAAAACAGGGAAGAGAGGACAGTTCTGTGGAGGAGGATGATGATGATGAAGAGTCTCAGCAGCAGACGCCTGATGATCCTAACGCCACCGTCTGTCTGTCTGTCTGTCTGTCTGTCATTACTGGACAGGTCATTTTGAACATGTGGAAACAAACAGGACTCCACAAGCCCTGAACACGTTCTGTTAGTATGAGAGGAAGTCCTGTACATCTGTACAGAGGTTTAATAGGGTCCTTGAAGAGGTCGTACCCTTCCCTAAAGAGGTTCAAGCAGTTCTTGAGGAGGTTGACGAGGTTGTAAAAGTCCTTGAAAAGGCTCCAGGAGTCCTTGAAGAGGTTGTTTTAGTCTGTGAGGAACCTCTGTAAAGAGGTTCGAGGTTGTTAAGTGACGTGGAGATCCAGGATCAAACCTGTGATCCAGTTCAGACTCAGAACACAGACAGCCCATTTGCACACAGGGGTGGGGCCACATGCTGCAGATAACATGGGGGCGGGGCCACATGCTGCAGATAACATGGGGGCGGGGCCACATGCTGCAGATAACATGGGGGCGGGGCCACATGCCGCAGAGAGGAGAGCTGCAGTCATGAAACAGCTTCAGTTTCAGACTGTGACCTGTGTGAAGTTTTTCTGATGGAATCTGATGTTGAGGAAAGTTAAACCTACAGACACAATCAGACAGAGGCATTATGGGTAAGTTCACACTGACTGAACTGTTTCAGCTTTGTTTACTTTAAAACAAACAACCGACTCATTAAGATGGACTGATGCTCTGATCAACGATTCTTTATTAACAGATCCTTTAACGAGGAAATTAGATCTGATTTCTGATCAGCTGACAGGAGATGTAGTGTGGTGATGATGATGATGATGATGATGTGACCTCTGACCTGTGACAATGTGTTGAAAACTGAGAGGAGTCTCAGCTGATCCTGAGTCTGTCAGCATGCTGCTGTGTTGTTTCTGTGCAGTATAAACAGGAAGTAACTGTGCTGCAGTGTTAGCGCCTGTGTGTATACGCAGTGTTAGCGCCTGTGTGTATACGCAGTGTTAGCGCCTGTGTGTACGCAGTGTTAGCGCCTGTGTGTATACGCAGTGTTAGCGCCTGTGTGTACGCAGTGTTAGCGCCTGTGTGTATACGCAGTGTTAGCGCCTGTGTGTATACGCAGTGTTAGCGCCTGTGTGTACGCAGTGTTAGCGCCTGTGTGTATACGCAGTGTTAGCGCCTGTGTGTACGCAGTGTTAGCGCCTGTGTGTACGCAGTGTTAGCGCCTGTGTGTACGCAGTGTTAGCGCCTGTGTATACGCAGTGTTAGGGCCTGTGTATACGCAGTGTTAGCGCCTGTGTGTACGCAGTGTTAGCGCCTGTGTGTACGCAGTGTTAGCGCCTGTGTGTACGCAGTGTTAGCGCCTGTGTGTGTACGCAGTGTTAGCACCTGTGTGTATACGCAGTGTTAGCGCCTGTGTGTACGCAGTGTGAGCGCCTGTGTATACGCAGTGTTAGCACCTGTGTGTACGCAGTGTTAGCGCCTGTGTGTGTATGCAGTGTGTGTGTACGCAGTATACGCAGTGTTAGCGCCTGTGTGTACGCAGTGTTAGCGCCTGTGTGTATACGCAGTGTTAGCGCCTGTGTGTATACGCAGTGTTAGCGCCTGTGTGTACGCAGTGTTAGCGCCTGTGTGTATACACAGTGTTAGCGCCTGTGTGTACGCAGTGTTAGCGCCTGTGTATACGCAGTGTTAGCGCCTGTGTGTACGCAGTGTTAGCGCCTGTGTGTACGCAGTGTTAGCGCCTGTGTATACGCAGTGTTAGCGCCTGTGTGTACGCAGTGTGAGCGCCTGTGTGTATATGCAGTGTTAGCGCCTGTGTGTACGCAGTGTTAGCGCCTGTGTTTACGGAGTAAAGACACACAGCAGCTTCAGTAACAACGTGACAAAGACAGGATGCAGACAAACAGAATATAACTTTATTACAAGGTGTCTCTGTTCACATTGTTTACAGTGTTTACATTGTTTACAGTGTTTACATTGTTTAGGACGCTCAGTCACTGTTTCATCATCAGGTGAAGTTGGTCAGATTCATGTCAGTGTAGCGATTTGATGAAGTCAGATTTTCTCCTCGGCTGACTGATGACTGCATCACGTACACAACAAACAGCAGACAGATCAATAACCAGAATCAAACCTTCATATCAACAAGAAAAACTGATGAGTGACTGATTTTTATTGGACAGTCTCTCTTTTTCAGCCTGTCCTCATGTCTGTGTGTGTTTATAAAACATAGGAGGGGTACTTCCTGTCCAACAGCAGCTCACTCCACCCACACACGCACACACACACACACACACACACACACACACAGAGTTCATCAGCAAACACAAACACGTTAAACAAACAGCTCAGATCAGCAGTAAACATGTCTGACATGTCATCACAGAGCAGATCCAACAGATGGAAATGTCCCTGAACCGGCTGCTCCTCTGTCGGCTCCTCCAGATGTTGTGTTTGAACGTTCATTCATTCATTCATTCATTCATTCATTCACTGAGTCCTGAAGCAGCAGGTGTCTGTGTCTGTAGAGGGTTAAATGTTTCCTGACGTACTGTCCCTTTAAACTCTGTCTCTCTGTAGGACCACAGCGTGGTCACCGCAACCTCGTCGATCTACGCTAACGTCTCGTCTCTGAAGAAACCGGCCGTCCCTCAGATATCTGTCTCTGGCCCCGCCCTCCCCTCATCACCTCCTCCTGACCACATCCCCGTCACCACAGACCACACCCCCTCCTCTTCAGTCTCCTCCTCTGGGATGATAAGCCCCGCCTCCCCCATCAGCCCACAGGATGGCTGGCAGGTAAGATGACCTCATCAGTCCAGTCGCCAGGAGAACGCAACTTTCTGGAGTTTAGACAATAAAAGCACGTCATGGTTAGGCCGTTAGTAACATCATGTGACATCAGGTGACGCACGGTAGTTTCCTGCAGCAGCTGTTTCTGATGTTCAGAGCGAATCATACAGACATGAAAAACGTCTCAGTCCGTCACGGTCTGACACCGACTTCCGCTGACAAAGCAGCGGTATGTGACGAGTTCAGCCGTGGCTTGCAACATCAGAAATAACCACCGTCTGGTGTGTATCATACCACCACGAAAGGTGCGTCTGTGTGTTGGTATGTGACGTTGAAATAGATGACAAAGCGGCGGTGATTTGAGGAGAGGGTGGAGTGGGATGGCGGATGGTGTGACAGTTCGTAGAGACGCCCACCAAGCTGCAGACCGCCGTTCAACCAACAAACACCACGTGTTTTTTAGTGACCCGTCGGCGTGTTTCCAGAAAAGATGGTTCCTCCTAACCACGTGTTTAATCCAACACATGATCTTTTCCTGCACGTCACCACACATTAACTACGTCGTTGTTGAAACGTACAGTTTTAACGTGTCTACTACGTGATAACGTTCAAATGTAACGTCTCTGTGGTCTGTAGAATAACCAACCTACCAGCGACTCAGATTCAACATCCTGAATCATCTGAAATAAGCCTGACGGGGCCGACGGTGCGGCACACAGCGCAGAGACGAGGGCGTCTGTCGGCTCGCCGTGTCGGGACCTTTCAGGAAGCTGAGACAGAAACACTGAGAGAAACTGAAGTGTTGATGAGACGCAGGACTGAAAACAGCTGAAGTGGCAGCAGACGAAAGTGACGACTGACAGAAGTGACAGTTCACGTTAAAGTGCTGAAAGGAGTTGAAGCGTCAGTGAAGTGAACACAGTTTATAACTTTATATTTTTACTCTCTGTCAGTTGTTTACAGTGTTTATGTCGTAAGTTATTTTAATGTTCTTTTTTACACGTCCTCATATTTGGACACAATGTCTTTTTTCTCCTTCCTGGACACACACTTCATATCTGACATGTTTGAGACGTGTATAGACTTCTGTGGCTGCTGTCGCTGAGTCGTTGGTTTGAATCCACCTCTATCTGCTGCGTCAGGTCATTAAAGTTTAACGTGATGTCATCGGAGCCGTTCAGGTTTGTTCCACTCACAGCTCACATGTTCCT
The DNA here is from genome assembly GCF_041903045.1 of Epinephelus lanceolatus. Taxonomy (NCBI): domain Eukaryota; kingdom Metazoa; phylum Chordata; class Actinopteri; order Perciformes; family Serranidae; genus Epinephelus; species Epinephelus lanceolatus. Next base: position 43,250,293 of record NC_135751.1, read on the forward strand.
GAGGAGCAGCTGACTGCTCGACGGGACAGACAACATTTCAAACTTCAGCTGAAGTGACGGCAGCTCACCGAGGATTTCACTGTACGATGAGGAACGATATTTAAAACAGAACTGGTCTCTGTTGTTCAGGTAGTTTGAGTCGTTCTGTCGCTCGGCGTCAGTTTGTTACTTTTATTTGTTGTAGTCTGAATTCAAACTTTAAAAGGAAAAGTAAAGTAAACAAAACGTAAACAGATGCTTCTTGAAAATGTGGATTAAATCTTAAACTCTTCTTATGACTGCAGTAAACAGAGTGCACCTGAAGGCACCATCTCAATACACTCTGCTGTGTTGTTGTGTTGTGTTCAGGTGCACACCGACCAGGACAGTGGGAAGGTCTTTTATTTCCATCCTGTAACCAGACAGACCACCTGGTCCGACCCCCGTGGCGCCCCGTCCACCGGGGACACGTCCACAGGGAGCGAGGGGGGGCAGCTGATGTCCCCCTCCCCCGTGCTGTCCCCCGCCTCCTCTCAGGTACGAGTCCCCGGCAGGTTTTAGGATCAACGTGTTTCTGGCTGACTCACTGTAAACTGTTTCCTGTCAGGGTTCCTGCGGCTGGGAGCAGCTGGTCGACGAAGTCTCAGGGAGGTTTTACTACTACAACCCCGTCTCTGGCGCCACGTCATGGGTCGCGCCAGAGCCACTCTCCCCCTCCTCACCCACCCCCCTCCCAGGATCCACGGCCAGCAGCAGGCACGACGCCGGCCCGGTACGATCGCCACATAAGTCATGTTCAGGTTTAAACTCGCTGTCAGCTGATCAGAACCACATTCTGTATAAACAAGTCGTTCTACATCTGACGAGTCGAGTGTCCATTTCTGACTTGTCTTTATTACATGTTGTTTGTGTGATGAACGTGAAGCCGCCGCTGCCTGAGGAAGACTATCCTGTCGACACACACAACGAGAACAACGACGTCTTCACAACAGTACGACTCTGACACACACACCTGTCTGACTTTACACCTTAAGCATGTCGGTGTGTCCTCAGCTGTGACCTCTGACCTCCCATCTGTTTCTGGTTCTTTTTCCCAGAATCCTCAGCAGCACGTGGGCGGGATCCCCAGAGCTCAGCTTCAGGAGGTAACCAATCACAGGTCAGACGGTTTGTGCGTCTGATTTTTCTTTAGTTAATCAGTCCGTTTACTGATTGTTCCAGCTGCCGTCTTTACCCCAGAGGCGGATGGGAAATGGAGTTTCTGAGGAGGGAACGGTGCAGGTCAGGACCTGGAGACACAGCGTGGCCGAAGACGTGAGTCACACCAACATGACAGCTCATGTAAACAACATGATAACACGTGTAAACAAGAGACAGACTTGTGTAAACAAGATAATGACACGTGTAAACAAGTGAAAGACTTGTGTAAACAAGATAATGACACATGTAAACAAGAGACAGACTTGTGTAAACAAGATAATGACACGTGTAAACAAGAGACAGACTTGTGTAAACAAGATAATGACACGTGTAAACAAGTGAAAGACTTGTGTAAACAAGATAATGACACATGTAAACAAGAGACAGACTTGTGTAAACAAGATAATGACACGTGTAAACAAGTGAAAGACTTGTGTAAACAAGATAATGACACATGTAAACAAGAGACAGACTTGTGTAAACAAGATAATGACACATGTAAACAAGAGACAGACTTGTGTAAACAAGATAATGACACGTGTAAACAAGTGAAAGACTTGTGTAAACAAGATAATGACACATGTAAACAAGAGACAGACTTGTGTAAACAAGATAATGACACGTATCAACAAGTGAAAGACTTGTGTAAACAAGATAATGAAACGTGTAAACAAGTGAAAGACTTCTGTAAACAAGATAATGACGTGTAAACAAGAGACAGACTTGTGTAAACAAGATAATGACATGTGTAAACAAGAGACAGACTTGTGTAAACAAGATAATGATGTGTCAACAAGAGACAGACTTGTGTTAACAAGATAATGACACGTGTAAACAAGATAATGACACGTGTAAACAAGTGAAAGACTTGTGTGAACAAGATAATGATGTGTAAACAAGAGTCAGACTTGTGTAAACAACATGATGGCACGTGTAAACAAGTGAAAGACTTGTGTAAACAAGAGACAGACTTGTGTGAACAAGAAAACGACACGTGTAAACAAGTGACAGACTCGTGTAAACAACGTGATGGCACGTGTAAACAAGTGAAAGACTTGTGTAAACAAGATAATGACACGTATCAACAAGAGACAGACTTGTGTAAACAAGATAATGACATGTAAACAAGTGAAAGATATGTAAACAAGATAATTAAAGTGTAAACAAGGGAAAGACTTGTGTAAACAAGATAATGACATGTGTAAACAAGTGAAAGACTTGTGTAAACAAGATAATGACACATATCAACAAGTGACAGACTTGTGTAAACAAGATAAAGACATGTAAACAAGTGAAAGATGTGTAAACAAGACAATGACATGTGTCAACAAGAGACAGACTTGTGTAAACAAGATAATGAAAAGTGTAAACAAGTGAAAGACTTGTGTAAACAAGATAAAGACTTGTAAACAAGTTGACATAATTTTTAAGGATCAGAGAGTTTTGATAGAAACTGAAACTGTATTTAAAATGATTGTGTTCCAGACGTTTGCTCACAGCCACAGGAGGAACGTGTCTGACTTCCCTGATGTGTCCAACAGAAGACACTCACCTGACAGTCCACAGGTAGACACACTTTCACCTGTCTCACTGACACACTTTCACCTGTCTCACTGACACACTCTCACCTGTCTCACTGACACACTTTCACCTGTCTCACTGACACACTCTCACCTGTCTCACTGACACACTTTCACCTGTCTCACTGACACACTTTCACCTGTCTCACTGACACACTCACCTGTCTTACTGACACACTCTTACCTGTCTCACTGACACTCTCTTCATTTCTCTTCAATTCATTCATCCATCCATTCATCCATCCATTCATTCATTCATTCATTCATTCATTCATCGTTGAATTAACCACCCCCCCCGTGATGTCATCCCTCATGAAGCTCTCTGACAGACACCCCCTGAAGAGGAACCTGTCCGACCGGAGCACAGGCTCGCACCAGCTGCACGTAGGTCCTCAGCTCTGATTGGCTGCTGGCTGTCTGTCGGGTAGCGTCTGTCAGACATTACTGATCCTGTCTGATCTCATGTCGTTGCCATGGTAACATGTGTCTCACTAACTTTAGTTCTAACGGCTGAAGAACCAAACTAACATCAAACACTAACTGGTTTCTGAGGAGTTTGTGGGCGGGTCAGACAGACGGCGCCCCCTGCTGTTGGCTTCAGGCTCATCAGGATGTTACAGAACATTTCAAAGGTTATTCTTGAAGGACGCCGTCCAACACTTTGGACACACGTGTCAGGTGTCCTCACGTGTCTTTAAACTGTTCTTATAATCATCCAGACTGCAGCCTCCAGAGGGCGCCGGCAAAACGTCACGAACTGAACGAGCCCAGAAAGTTCCCCAGTGTTTTTGCACTAACCCCTGATCACACAGTAACCGAGGGTTCTGCTGAGGGTTCTGCTGAGGGTTCTCAGGGTGACACTGAGGAACTGGCTGCTCTTCTGTTTCTCATTGAGCACATGTTGAATCAAACTGTGACATGTCATATCTTCATCATCATCTTCATCATCATCATTCATAGAAAATGTTTAAAGTCAAATATAAAATCTGATCAAACAGGAAACTTTAATGGAACACGACACAAACTGGAGCAGAAACAAACATGAAACTAAAGTTAGTGACACGAGAACGTTCTAGAGGTCCTTGAGGGGGCATTATAGGTCATTGAGGATGTTTAGGCGTCTGAAAAGATGTTCTAAAGGCTCTTGATAAAGTGTTGGAGGTTCTATGAGTCCCTAAGAATGTTTTATTTGTTCATCAGGAGGTATTATGGGTCACTGAGGAGGTTCTAAGGTTCTGTGGGACCCTGTAATGATCCTTGAAGAGATTCTAGGGATCTTTTAAGAAGTTCAAGGACTTGATGATGTTCTAGAGCTTCAGGGGGAGTTACTGAGGAGGTTCCAGTATGAAGGGTTCTATCAGGAGGGTGTTCACACAGTGAAGAGATCAGACCACACACACACACACACACACACACACACACACACACCACTCCCATGTTTACACAAGAGTCATATTTCAAAGCCAACCTGCAGGTTTAAAGAAACCTGAAGACTCACCTGTCTGTCTGTCTGTCTGTCTGTCTCCACAGTGCCATCTGCTGGAGAAAGCAGGAATCATCAATAAGACCAAAGTAGTGGATAACGGTAAAAAGATCAGGTGAGACGTTAAAGTCACATCATGGATTCGACTCCTGAAGGACGGAGCTGAGTTTTCTTCACGTCATATTCACTTTGTTGTTGTTGTTGTTGTTGTTGTTGTTGTTGACAGGAAGAACTGGAGTCAGTCCTGGACCGTCCTCCACGGCGGCATCCTCACCTTTCACAAAGACCCCAAATTTGCTCCCTCTGGGAACGCTGTAAGAACCAGTCGCATATCCTGGAACATTTCCTGTTATACACACTGTAGTAACAGCATGTCATGAGGTCATCACCTACAACAATATAATATTTAAACACGTAGAGTTCTCCAGGAGCGAGTCCTACAACCCAGGAAAGAGTTAGCATGTTAGCACGTTAGCACTTCCTGTTCCCTGGTCTTGAAGTTGTGTGAAATGAGGTCTGTGGTTAACACGAGCTGAAGAGACGTCAGTGAATATTCTGCTGTCAGTTTACAGTTTCATGTGTCTTTGACAAGATGAGACGACAACACGTCATCACGCCCAACATAACGTCTCCACCCATCTGTCAGCGCTGTAGTTCACTTCCTCCTGAAGATGATCACAGTGGCTGTTTGAAGAGGGAACCAGGACGACACCAACTTCAGAAAAACATCATCCCTGCAGAACATAAAACATCACGTGCTAACGTTCTCTGGTCACAGAGACGTCTGCACGTCTGACCAATCAGCAGCCACAAACAACCCACAGCTGTTTCATTCACAAGCTTTATTCTGAAAACCGTGAGAGATATGCTAAACATTAGCACGTAGCATTGTGACTGTGAGCACGTTAGCAAGCTAATGTTAGCATTTAGCTCAAAGCACAGCCAGACTACAGATCAAACTAAGCTGATGATGACTTCCTGTTCTTCAGAGTAAATCCTCACAGATTGTTCCTGAATACACCGTCGAGCTGAGAGGAGCCTCCGTGGACTGGGCCGCCAAAGACAAGTCCTCCAAGAAGAACGTTCTAGAGGTACGTAACCATGGTTACAGCCAGCCGGTTCTCCTTCTGAACTCGTCAAATACTGACGCTTTGTCACTCAGTCAATTAATAGATTAACAGTAATCCATATGACACAATGAGACAGAGAGAGAGATGCAGGTAATGACAGTAGGTTACAACATTATTGAAAGTAATAATATTATAATTATAGTTCTGGCTATAATTGTTAATTTGTTAATTTATGATGCTGATCTGTTCTGTACGACATCTATTGCACGTCTGTCCGTCCTGGAAGAGGGATCCCTCCTCAGTTGCTCTTCCTGAGGTTTCTACCGTTTTTTTTCCCCGTTAAAGGGTTTTTTGGGGAGTTTTTCCTGATCAGCTGTGAGGGTCATAAGGACAGAGGGATGTCGTATGCTGTAAAGCCCTGTGAGGCAAATTGTGATTTGTGATATTGGGCTTTATAAATAAAATTGATTGATTGATTGATTGATTTTTAAGAGGAGCTACAGAGTCGAGTGTTGTTCGCAGCGAGCCTACGGCGCTATCGACAAAATGATCAAAGTCGGTACAGGAAACCTCTGTTACTGAGGGACTTGGTATTGAATTTAATGACGGAGTAATCTTTTCCTTAAATTTTGCGACAGCACTATCTGATAAACATCTAGTATAGTAACTGTTGCTGAGTGGCGTGTAATCGAGTAAAAAGAAATCAAAAGTAATCAGATAATGATCCGATAGCGAGGGATTCTGTGGAAAGACTTTTAGGTTATCAATTTCAATTCCATACATCAGAACTAGATCGAGGGTATGGTTAAAACAGTGAGTGGGTTCATGTACACCCTGACTGAAGCCAATGGAGTCTATTAATGAGATAAACGCGGTAGCCAGGGAGTCATTATCAACGTCGACATGAATGTTAAAATCGCCTACAATAATAACTTTATCTGATTTAAGAACTAAACTGGATAAAAACTCAGAATTCAGATACAAATTCAGAATACTGGCCAGGAGCACGGTACACTATAACAAATAAAAGTGGCTGCGAGGTTTTCCAGGTCAGATGTAAAAGACTAAGAACAAGGCTTTCAAATGAATTATAATCTAGTTTAGGTTTAGGGCTGATTAACAGACTAGAGTTAAAAATGGCTGCAACTCCCCCTCCTCGGCCGCTGCCTCGAGGAATGTGGGTATTATTATGACTGGGAGGAGTGGACTCATTTAGACTAACATATTCATCTTGACACAGCCAGGTTTCAGTGAGACTGAGTAAATCAATATGATTATCTGATATTAATTCGTTTACTAACACTGCTTTAGACGATAGAGACCTGATATTTAACAGTCCGCATTTAATTCTCCTGTTTCGTCTTTCTGTCACAGAAGAGGTTTTAATTTTTATGAGGTTGTTATGCACAACTCCTCTTTGTTTAATTTTAGATTTAAATAATTTAGGTGGTCGGGGGACAGACACCGTTTGTATAAAACTATGAAAACTATGGCTGGGTAACTGAACTAGAAGCTCAGAGAGGCGTATAGGACTGCAACTCTGAGTCCTGATCTCAACTCTGGCCTACTGTCCTTGTCCCAGTATACAAGCACGGGAGGGGAATCCATTTATTGAGCCAAGTATGTGCGACTCCTCTACGATAGGTGGAGATATGCCCCCTTTCAGCTTGTTAGTATTGGACCTTTTTCCTGTTGACCTATTACGTCACAGACCAAACAATGGACAAACAAGTTAGCTACGGTTAGCTAGCAGCTAACTGCTACCATGGTGGACAACTTTACAGCTCTGTACATTTGGTCCGTCCAAAAAGTCACAGCTCTGGATGTAGATTTCTCCATGTTGTTACCGGCTTCTTCTTCTCTTACACATTTAATGCTATTGGACTTCCGGGTCAA